>NW_007233103.1:0-13798 GCF_000164805.1 Carlito syrichta
GGTTTTTTTTTCATTTCTGTAGATTTTTCTCCCTTTACCCCTTTGTCTCCCCTTCTTCAATTCTGTTTTTGAGGGAAGCTGGGGTTGCTTTTATTTCTCTTCTGCAATGACCTGTTCTTCCTTATGAGGGTCTTCTGGTTTTGTTCACTTTTCCCTCTGCTTTACAGTCTGTCTATTCAGCAGTCTGCAGTCTTGGTCCCTCAGTCTCCCAAAGGTGCGGGATTACTGGCTGAGCCACTGAGCCCGGCTGGGCATTTTCTTATAGAAGATCATTCCTGTGACAGTAATGAACTGAGAGCCAACCAAGATACCTCTGCAGAGTGTATCTGAGCACAGGGTAAGTGAAGAATATGCGCTCTTTAACCTCTGACAGACAAAGGGCGCTCGGGGTGGTTCCGGCCCCTGATGCCTCAGCGGCCGCCTCCAGCCAAAACCTGGCAGCAGAGGGTGTAGAAGGCCAGACGCCTGAGCTAGTGATGCCCGGTGACTGGGCCCTGAGGCCGAACCAGCCGCCGGACAACGGGTGGGCTCTGATAATGTCTGGGCTTCTGACAATGGCCCTCTAGTACTGGACACCGTGTGGCGCTGGCTCTAGATTTCTTAAGGTAAACATTTTCCACTCCTTTGATATGCCAGAAAGTTTTGATTAACTTGACTAGTGTTGTGCTATCACCAACACTGGAAACACATTAAGAGGACAGATTAATTCAAAGGAGACATCTGATGGGTCCTAACAGTAAATACAGTAGAAATGGAGTCAGTTCTGAGAAATTATTCCACTATTTCATGTCATTTCACCAAACCATTTGCATGTAGCAGGAGACCCAAAGGTAGCACAATAATTACTCTAGAAGAAAAAGTGGAAGTCTATTTCATAACCCTGGAAATCAGCACAGGTTTCATAAATAGGGCACAGTAATCACTAACAGAAAATGAAAAGATGGATAAATTGAGTTTACTCATACTCATCAAAATACCTCATTAAGAATAAAGAAAGGAAAGCCACAGAATAGGAAAAAAAATGTAATACGTATCTCTAGAAAAGACTTACATGCAGAATGAATCCATTCTAAAAACTCAATAAATTAAAGATTAAATAAAATATGGACAAAACTACAAACAGATATTTCCTTATAGGAGATAAAACTTGGACTGAAAAAATGGGCAGAAACATTTAATCTGTAACAGATTTGTTTTGTTTTGAGTTGGAGTCTCACTCTACTGCCCAGGTTGTATTACAGTATCACGTTCACGGCCACCGCAACCTTGGGCTCAGGCAATCCTTCTGCTCCAACCTTCCAAGGAGCTGGAACTACAGGCACGTGCCACCATACCTGGCTAATTTTTGGAAGTATTGTAGAGACGAGGTCTTGCCAAGTTTCCCAGGCTGGTCTTGAACCCCTGGTCTCAGGCAATCCTCTTGCCTCAGCCTCCCAAAGGGCTTGTACTACAGACTTGAGCCACTGTGCCTGACCTGAAGCTTTAAAGACTACATCAGGAAGTAAGGTTTTAAGAAGTGAAGGGAGAAGGGAGCATTATGAGGTTGGTAGCAAAGGGCATAAAAATCATTCAATATAGCATTGTGGGAATTATAGGGTGAGAAAAAAATCCAGGCCACAGTCCCTATCAGAACAGAACCTACATTCCAATATAATCACAGATCATTTACTTTCAACTGATAGCATTTTATTTTGTGTCCTGTAGAAACTCAAGAACTACTTGAAAATTAGTTGCATACATGCTATTCATGTAAGAATCTCTCAAAATGTTCTCTATCTGAAAGTTTAAGTAAACATTTCATGTTATCATCAGTACATATTTTATGCCTAAAAGAATAGAAAATTGCTGTGCCTGACAAAGATGTGACAACATTTTGGAGATATGAAAGAGGTCATACATAGGCCTAAACCAACTTTTTTCATTTATAGAAAAGGCTTTCAGGTAAAAAAATGTTTGAAGTCCCACATAGAGTCACATAGAGAGAGGCAATACCGAAAACTGAATCATACTTTTTGCCCAAATAAGACTTTTTTCCCAAATAAACCTTTTGTGTCTACCCTATCAGAAAATAATTACTAATGTGTTTGGAAATTCAATTATTATTAAGTTTGCTGTTTCTTCTCTTTCTTCTATATACTATACTTTTTAAGTTTGAGAGGGTTATTATAACCAAATGGTATTATCATCACAAATAGTTTATTATGAATCAAATAAACGTTTTCCTCTTGATACTTCGTTCCTTTGTTGAATTCATGTCTATATCCACATGCATAAAATCTGAACACTTTATAATACAACATTAAGACCTAGTAGTTTATCTGACACAAAAAAAATATTTGTTGAAAAGGTAATAGTGCTACTGTTTCTGGTAGTTCAATGTAATAGAGTGCAACATGTTACTATAATTAGTCTGAACACAAAAAAATATTTGCTGAAAAGGTAAAAGTGTTACTGCTTCTGGTAGTTCAATGTAATAGAGTGCAACATGTTACTATAATTAGTCTGAACACAAAAAAATATTTGTTGAAAAGGTAAAAGTGCTACTGCTTCCGGTAGTTCAATGTAATAGAGTGCAACATGTTACTATAATTAGTCTGAACTGGAAAAAAAAAAGTGTTTTTCAAATGATAGTAGATTTTTACACAAAAAATTGTATTTGAAAACCTTTATTTTTATCTTATGATATCTCTGATTTAATAATGCATGCAAAATTATTTTTCAAGAAGTGCTTTCATTAAGTTATTTCTTTTTGTTCTGAAAAGAACATATTCAAATTGATAATATAATTTTTGATAATTTAAAACTAGAAGTAAATGCAGTATGTGTCTCATCTTAGCTTATAAAATAGATCAAACATTTTTAAATGTTCTAAATGTTCTAATTTGATTTTAGGGAATTTTATTTCTGATTTAAATATTGACATTTTACTACTTATTTTAAAATTTTAATTTTAATGTCACAGAGAGATTTCTTTAGGGCACAATCTAAATCTGAAAGAGGGCACAATCTAAATCTGGATGATTTCTGTATAACATAACACCTAAGATAATTATGGTGATTGATGATTAATTAAACTCACTTTTATTAATATACGTGAGTCCAAGTTAAAAAGTGAATGCTGACAAAATGTTGTAAACATCCAATTTTAGAAAATAATCTCTCTAGTCAACTTAGACATTAAAATCAGAGATTTCACACATGAAGATATGATGTAACATAACTACTAGAAAGACATGATCTAGTCTACATTACCTCTTATATGATTGACTTACAACAATCAGTCTAGGTAATTAATCTATCCTCATTTCTACATGTTAGTCTTTGCTCCCTACTTCACTTCATCCCATCCATGCTCACCATACGGATGTCAGATGCCAGTTGTATTTTACTCTTGTATGTAGCTTCCCATAAGGTCTAGTAGAACAATTAGGAGCAGAGTAGTTTTTCACAACTGGAGTTGGTGGATAAGCTACTCAAAAATAAAGCAGTCTTCACTATCTTCCATACTTGGTGAAAGCATAGCTTGTGACAGATATTTTTTCACTGCCTTCCATCTGCAATTACTTTCCACTTCATGTTTTCTGAGTTATTTTAAATTAAATATTAGGATCATGAAAACAGATGCTTTTCTTGAAAGCAGGAAGAAAGTCAGTTTATGAAAAAGGGAACCTGAAGTTTTATCATTTAGATGGGTTGATTTATTCAGAGTAGTAAAATCATAATAAGTTCTCAAGCATGCCAATGCCCTAATCCACATAACATGTGAATCTTTCTTTATATGACAAAAGTGACTTTGCAGATGTGTAAGCTAAAGATCTTGAGATAGGAGAAAGTCTCTGGTATTATTGTAGTAGGTTCAATGTAATCAAAAGTTTCCTTATAAAAGATGCAGGAGTCAAGTCATAGATGACTATGTGATAACAGATAAGTGTTTGGAGTGATTCAGCCACATTTACAAGAATTGAGGCAACCATTAGAAACTGGAAGAGTCCAGAAAGATTTTTCCTGGGATATCCAGAAGGAGACATCTTTGAAAACATACTGGTGTTAGCCTTATTAAACTCATTTTAGACTTCTGATTTTAGAAATATATGAGAAGAAATTAATGTTTCAAGCCACTAAATGTATGGTAATTTGTTTCAGTAGCAAATGATAGACTCAGTCACTGAACTTTTGCTTCCACTGAGTTTGAATCAAAATTATGAACCTCTTGGTAAGAGGTTCACCTTGATGAATGTAAAGCTTACTTTGATTCTGAAGGTCAGTGAATGCTTTCAGTATTTAAAATTTACTCACTGTCTATGCTGACATTGATACCACCTACCTTCCTTAGACAGATATGTGAAATAATTAGGTATTATTATTTATCTTGGGGTACACTTCTTAGTTTGCTTGAGATTCCCACTGCTTGCATTGGCTTCCATTCTATCCCCAAACACTTTGAGAACATTTTCCTGTCGGTGACCAGCACTGACCAAGGGTGGGTTAGGACTGCACCGGAGAATCTGGACGGAGAGAAGAGACCACTCGGAGGCAGTTCTTCTGGGAACAGTCTGATCAGGACTGAAGCCAAATTTTATTCAGACTCCTTCCAACTTATATACCATTTTCTATACCCTCCAGCAGTGTGATAATCACTTACTGGGGGCGTACAAGTTCCGTGCTTTACAAACTATGCATCACAAGACCATCACGGGCTTTGCAAGTGCCAAGCAAACAATTCGAATTCCATGATGCCTGTCGTGCTTCACAAAACCCACATTAAGGTCACAGGTGCACAATTTCAATACAGATCTTTCAAAGTGTTTTCCATAATGTTCAACAAATCATTCATATTATACTCTGTGTTCTAAACCCTGATTAATACAAAAAACTTTCTAAGTTAACTCTAGGTTCAATCCAAGTTCACTGACTCCTAATATTTTTAACGATTAATATTATCAACTTAACACTATACTATAATCTATAAGTTTACTTAAATGACTTAGCTGTTAGTTATACTATTATCCTATTACGATTTAACATAATGCCTTATAACTTACTTAAAACTTATTCTTAAACTACCAAACTTTACTATAATTCATATGAGTTTCATATGTCTAAACTTTAATTTTTATATAATCTAATGATTGACCTTTAATACTATGCTATATCCTATTAAGCTAATACCTCATCATTAATTCTTTCATAAATCGTATAGTAACTATTACACTTGAATAATGTAGCAAAAGGAAACAAAACAGCAAGCATAAATTTACGCAACTATGAGTGTATATGTATATATTTTATCCTAACAAGTCTACTCTAAAAATTAAATAGTAGCTGTCACACACTTGAACAAGGAAATGCATGGCTGCCATGATGGTGGCTGTGGGCTGAAGCAGACAGAGTTTCGGTAATTAACAAAACAAAAGAAAACGTTCTGTCTGGCTAGGGGCAGGGTGACAAAACTATCATGGTAATTTAGTTTCTAATCTTAGCCCTAGGGGAAACAGCTTTCGGGAACAAGAGCTGACTACCCAGTCTATCAGGAAATAGAAGTTAAAAAATATCTAGAAAGAAGTAAAACTTAGAAAGACAGAGAAAAATAATTCTGCTGTGCACTCTCCATCAGGCATATTGATATTTACTTATAAGTTTTACTGCCATGTATGCACACTGGTCACTAATCACACGCCAATATTATAGGTATAAGTGATATCCTATGTCAGAGGTGATCTTCCAGATGGGCCTTTACAGGCCTCAGCCATGTAGCTATAGATGTTGCCTCCCAACATTTTCCCCAAGTCTATCACTTAGTCAAAGAAGGTATAGAGTCTTGGAAATGAAGAGAAAAATTATTAGACAGATCTTTAATCCCCCCCTTGCATTTTCTTTTCTCTTTATAGAGGTTTTCAAGTCTTTCTTCCCAATCAGTTCCTTATCTAAGGAATGTAAATCATGACAGTCAAAAGCATTAATATTATCTTTAATATTTCTTTCTGAAGCAGTCTCTTGCCTTTAGATAATTGTGTGAAAAATTGATACCTATAAGTATATTTTCCCACAAAATATATATTGTAAATTTAATCAGGAGATCACTTCTCATTTATTCTATGTAGACCATTAAATGCAACTTCCAAGTTTATAAATGAGAAAAGGTAAATGACTTGTCAACAGTCAGATACTTAAAAACTTAGAGCAATAATTAATCTGCATGCCTCACAATTGTGATCAATGATGTTTTCTGTTTGCTCCCAGAGGCTAATGAATCTCTTTCTTCATATCATACCTTAACTCCTCACCTTTGCATTCATGGAAATGAAATTCAGTTTTTTCTAAAGTTTTGGGTTATCTGATTGGGAGTTTGAACTATGTTCTGTAGTCTATCAATAAGAAATCAGAATTCTAACTCTTACCTGTCTGTTCATCAATTGCAAATTTTTAACAAAATTTAAAAAGAGATAGATGCATTCTCTGAAAAAACAATGATTCACTTCTCCAGCAAATGCAATCTCATTTTCCCTGGTTTTCTCTTTTTTACTCAAATCTATTGCTCTTCTAGAATTCTGGCCCAATGTCACCTCAGGATGTTTCAATATAATAAAATGAATATTCAAATGCACATTTAATAGCTTAGAAGAAAGAAGACTTTTCAATAATATTGGTTCTTCATGTGTAGCTGAATATTTATTTCTGGGAAGATGTATTCTAGGAAATTATGATAGTTTTTACTCTGGTTTTTTAAATATCTGACTGCCAGGTGAGCCCCTACCAGTCATTAGTCAAACCTCCATATAATGAAATATTCTTTATCTTTTCTAGGCAAAACTGTGAGACAGAGTATTGAAAAAGAAATATCTTAAGAATATTTTGAAGGCTTATATTTTTGTTAACTGCATTGTAACAAGTAAAAAAAGAAGTAAACTATTTTACAAGTGCCAAATTTTCTCTTCACCACCTGATATTGAAAAAATGTTTTAATAAACATTTCTACTTGGTTTTTTAAAATTTCCTTTTTTATCAGTCAAAGACCGAATGGTAGAGGTTTCCAGAAATTTGGAGTGAGTGGCTGACTTTAGACAATGACTAAAGGGAACTATAACCACTTGTCAGTCAAACACTGTTCATCCAGATCAGAAATGTGTTGAATGACTTACCTTCTGTCACTTTTGTTGCTGTTATTTGGGATCAGGGACTTTCCTGGGTGAAATATACAGACAAGAGGGAAAGAGAAACTGATCTCTGTTTCTCCATCCTTGCATTTGTATGTGCCATATCCAATTAAAAACATCAGTACTGGGAGAAGAACCCTGTGAAAAATTGCTGCAGATGTAAGCCTGACCATCTTCTATTGACTACAGTAAGGATTAATCCTTAGTTGGCTTATGTAAATGCAGCTTGAATTATGCAACATGCTCTTGCCAGAGACCATGTTCACCCTGACTGAATTTTAGCATGTGGGTTGAAATTCCAGTGTGCATCAGAATAGACACCTAGTGGACACAGAGGTCTGGATTTTTAACCATTGTCAACAAAAGGTAGCATGTTTTGAAAAATAACAATCTAAGAAGTAAACATCCCAAGGGCATCAAAGTACTGCACAAATTTATGTTTATTAAGTTGCCCATATGAATTTGGATAATAACATCTAATATTATATAGTACACATTGTGTGCTAGGCACTGTTCTATTTGCATGATATATTAAATTATCTAATTCTCAAAAAATCCTCATAGGTAAGTGATATTATGACTATTCCTCTACAGAGAAAAGGTCACCCAGATATTAAGGATTAGAATAATTTATCTGAAGTCACATGGTTACTTCAATCTGAGCTTTGATCCCAGACAAGATGGCTCTAGAGACAATGCTTTTGTTGATTACATTATCCTGTCACAAGTTACTGAACCTGTCACTGAACCTGTGGTAGGAACCTTGACTATTCCCAAACTAATTCCACTTTTCTATAGCTCCTCTGCCCCATGTACACTACATGGATCTTAACTTGCAGCATCTTTTCAGAAACATCCTTCAAATCCTTACTGTCTCTAACTCTGATTTTGGTTCCCTGTGTGAGTAATTCCCTCACATAGACAGGAGGACCTACAGAACCCCACTTTAGTTGGGCTGTTATACCAGCATGTGGAGGTAGGTTAGGCATTTTTTCAGGTTAAAGGGAAAACACTGAGGTGGGAAGTTTATTTAAGATGCATCATTTATAAGTAAATCTGAAACTAAAAATCAGCCATCTTTTCTGGGTGAATTGTCAGTTTGGAGAAATAAATAGAATCTATCATTGGATAGAAAATGGTAAAGCCTGGGTAAGAATGAAACAATTAAAAAAAGAAATAGAGGGTAAATTTAGTATCATTAAAAGTGATAAAATGATCCACTAACATGTTAAGAGTATCTATTGTACAATCCCCAGAGAAGATAAATATATGAGATTAAAATATGAATAAAAAGCCAAACAAAGGCAAATGTATGATAAATATAGAAATAAATCAAGTAATTTTATTCATGTCCTTAAAAAATAAGGTTAAATAAGAAAAGGTTTAGTTTGTGCCAATATCAGTCAAAGGGTAATGCAGGAAACCAAAACAGACACCCAACATTACTGCCCTCATATTTATGATTGCACAAGTCATTTATCATCAGTTTCAGTGCTGTTCAAGATACTGGATCACATTTATTAAAAAATGTGCAATCATAATGCTTAAGGCGAACCTATGGTTTTTAATAAAGAATATCCTCCATATGTGAGTGGTAAATTACTTTCTATCAGGGTTGTCTATACATCATAATAAAATTGAGAGAAAAGCACATTGCAAAGAGTTTATGGTCTCATAATTTAATAAATTGCAGGGGTAAATAATGACATTTGCATGATCAATTAATTGGTAACTATACAATTAAATTGAATAATGTCTTTTAATTTCATTTGGCATTGCTGCATAATGTTCATATTTTTAGAGTACATGTGATAATTTAATACGTGTATGTAATATGTAAAAATTAAATCGGTGTAACTGGGATATTCATCACTTTAAATATTTATCTTTTCTTTATGCTAGCAACATTCAAATTATTCTCTTCTACCCATTTTGAAATATAGCAGATGATTGTAAGCTAGTCATTTACTGATTTATCTAGCACAGTATCTTAATTCTTCTATCAAACTGTGTATTTGTTCTCATTAATCAGCTTCTCTTCATACAAACCTTCAAGACCCTGTAACTTTTACCCAAACTAGGACACTATGGAGCCTTTGATTGGATGATCATTTTAGCAGGCAGAGTAACTACTCATGTGAAAGTTTGAAGCTTGGTAGACATGTGATCAGACTACAGTGACTTGAAAACAAAACAAAGTCACTTCAAGGAGTTTGGAAGAAACTCAACTGTAGATAATGAAAGAATATTTAAGCCCAATAAGTGTAGATTATGGCAGCAGTTAATATTTGGCATCTAGACCTGCAGTTAACATGAGGAAATAGCAGAAGTTTTGGCACTTATTTTGGAAGACTGACAGGAGGAGCTATAATTAGAATAAGTCAGACAGAATGAACAAGAATAAGCAAACATTTATTATCAGAGATCTTTTCCTTCAGGGTATATTGACTTTTTTTCCACAAAAATGTAGAAATGATTTAGATTTAACAAACCTCTCCTGTCCTATTATTATACCTCAACTTCATAAAGTGAAGTGTGGACATAACAAAGAATTTGTCCCTTAAATCACTTTGTTTCTCCTCACAAATGAATACATTTTGATAGTCAAATGACTAATTTGCTTAACTGGCCAAGAATAAAAGTTATAACACATATTATGTATGTGATAGAATATTTTTCACTTTTTAGTCAACATTTTTTTGTGTGTGTACCATGGTAATAGTTATGTCATTCTCAAACAAAAATTAAGAGTCACAAAAGGTAAGAAGGTTTCTCTTATAGAGTTTGCTGTTTTCCTTTCATTTTTGTTTGTTTGTTTATTTTATCAGGGTTTTGGGAATGCCACCTCTTTAATATCACACTAGCATAATTTATAGGTTTTCTATAGGACAAATATCAACATAGCCCAAACTAAGCAAAACAAAATGAATTGTTGTCTGCAGTTGGTCCAGTTAGTTGACCACTTAAGTTAATTAAGTGAATTGCCATATTAATTCATTTTACTAATTTTAGTTATATCTTAAAAAATTATTAGCCGGGCTTGGAGGCTCAGCCTGCAATCCCGCGCCTTTGGGAGGGTGAGGTGCGTGGATCAGCTGGGTGTGGTAGCGCATGCCTGTAATTCCGGCTACTCGGAAGGCTGAGGTGGAAGGATCGCCGGAGCCCAGCAGGTCGAGGCTGCGGTGGCCGGGAGCGGCCACTGCACTCCAGTCTGGGCGACAGAGTGAGACTCCAACTCAAAAAAAAAAAATTATTAAGTAGAATTAAATGCTTAAACTTCCCCTATTTAATAAGCATGAGAGAAAATAGAAGTTGGTCTGAGGGTCACCTTAAATCAATCTGCCAATTTCTACAAATCCTTTTACAAACATGTTAGGGCTTGGCTGGCTGGGAACAAGCCTGCCTGCAACTTTGAGAGCCCTTTTAGATGCTGTTATCTCTTATGCATCCTTGAAAATGAGGCTGCCCTTATGTTCCAGCTTTCTGGATATCACTTGATGATTCTGTCTTCCTATGACTCTGAATACGTATCTTCAGAAGAATAAGAAATTAAATAAAAATTTTTATAGTTCTCTTTTATTATTGTAGTGCAGAGATAAATAAATAATTATATTTTTCTTTCAGTCAACCTAGCAATGTTGTGTTTTAATTTTTACTTAATATTTTGTAGCAAATTCAAATGTAAATAAGTATGAAAATGCTTAAATAATTTATAGCACAGCCATATGCAAGCTGGGCAGACAGGCTTGAAAAATAATGATTTTGAGTTATAAGGCCTTAAAAAGATATGAAAGATATATCTTTCCTTTCTTCCTTCCTTTTGTCTTCCTTCCTTCCTTTCTTTTTTCCTTCCTTCCAAATAATTCCTGTTAAGTTAGCATTACTCTACCATCTCAGATCATGTTTTTTAGACTATAGTTTCCAATAATCCTAGTTGTCTACCCCACACATTTGACAATTAAACATACACTCACTGTTTTATGTCATTTCTTCAACTATTTGAACCATTCTACTCTTCAGATCCTTTATATAACTTCAAGTTTTGTTCTTTCAAAAAAATTTTATACTTTTCTTTTTCTTTTTTTTTTTTTGAGTTGGAGTCTCACTCTGTCGCCCAGACTGAAGTGCAGTGGCCACTCTCGGCCACTGTAGCCTCAACCTGCTGGCCTCCGGCGACTCTTCCGCCTCAGCCTTCCAAGTAGCTGGAACTACAGGCGCTCGCTACCACGCCCGGCTCATTTTGATTTATTGGAGAGATGAGGTCTCGCCAAGTTGCCCAGGCAGGTCTCGGACCCGTGAGCTCAGGCAATCCACTCACCTCAGCCTCCCAAAGGCACGGGATTACAGGCTGAGCCACCGAGCCCAGCTATTTTTCTTTATTCCATAAAATTCTACCTTTTAAGTATT
Source organism: Carlito syrichta (assembly GCF_000164805.1). NCBI lineage: Eukaryota > Metazoa > Chordata > Mammalia > Primates > Tarsiidae > Carlito > Carlito syrichta. The sequence continues at coordinate 11,562 of NW_007233103.1, forward strand.
ATATAAATTTCAGAGTTCCTTTTCATGTATTAGTATGTTTCACCCTCACAAAAAATTAATGAAATAGAGTTAGATGTATGTTATTATCCCCTTTTGGGAGGTATGGAAAAAATAATAAATGATTAACTCAAGCCTACCCTGGGGGATTTGGAATAAAATTCATAGGTCTTGCCTTATCATGACTTTTAATACTATATTAAATTTTAACTGGGTAATGTATTTGGTATTTTCTCTTTGAACAAATGCATGTGTTTTATACAAATGTTACCAGTTCCCTTTTCCTTCTAATAAACCATATATTATTTAAATATCATGGATAATTATCAATCATTATAATGATCATCGCTAAAATTTAATTATTCTTGCAGTGGTTATTAACATGGATAAAGCTATGTTTAAACATAATTGCTTTCCTTTGTAATTATATATATTTTATTTTGTACATTGAAGAACATTTTTCTGAAATGATGTCTCTAAGCTTTACTACTTCCAAACAGTATATGATACAAAAAAATGGGAGTCATGGGCTGTGGATCTCACTTTGCATCTCTTATAGCACTAAACACAGAGTTCTGCAATTTTCAAATCAATATGTTTTAAATGTATGCATGGATGTATGTATCTATAGTTTGTATTAAGGAAAATTACCTATTTTACAAAAAACTGGTAAATAACCATTTGAGATTTACTTAGGACTAGTTTATACTTTAATACATTATTTACACTTTCTGTTTGTGTGTACAGTTTGAGCAAGGTGAGCTCACATTTAAAGCGAGGTCATATTCATGGCAAAGAGAAAGAGATTTTTTTTCAGAAAGCTGATGCCTTAGTTTTAGAGTCTGTCTCCATAAGTAAAACATTTAACTCTTTTAAGTTCACTTTCCTCATAACTTATACAGTAATACATTCAACAACAAATATTTATTGATAATTGCCTATTAGATGTCATAAGTTGTGCTAATGGGGCATAATAATGCTTTGTCTTTCATGAGGTCACAGTGAGAATCAAATGACAATGTATATGAGAGTTCCTTAAACAATTTAATAGGCTACAAATATAAGAAATGTTTCTAATACTCTGTGCAATTTTAATTTGCTTTCTGAAATAGAAAAGAAAAAATTATATTCAGCCGAGCTTTAATATTCAGAGGATTTTATTGAATTCTAATTCTTGGAAATTGCTTTAGATTGTAACTTTCTTTAAAATGTATCATTCATTTTATTAGAACACCAGATTTTTCTTTTTTTTCTTTTTTTGAGTCGGGGTCTCACTCTGTCACCCAGACTGGAGTGCAGTGGCCGCTCCCAGTCACCACAGCCTTGACCTGCTGGGCTCCCGCGATCCTCCTGCCTTAGCTTTCCAAGGAGCTGGAATTACAGGCATGTGCTACCATGCCCAGCTAGCTTTTTGACTTTATTGTAGAGATGAGGTCTCGCCAAGTTACCTGAGCAGGTTTCGAGCCCGCGGACTCAGGCAATCCACTCGCCTCTGCCTCCCAAAGCACTGGGATCACAAGGTTGAGCCACCGAGCCCAGCACTAACACCAGAGTTTTCTACCACACTATATAATACATTTTCAATACTGTGTGTGTGTGTGTGTGTGTGTGTGTGTGTGTGAGAGTGTGTTCTATCTCGTTAGCACTCGTTAGATTTTGATTTGCAAATTAATCTGAATTTTTTATTGAAAAATGTACGAAGTAGAGCTATTGCTGACCCCATGTTGCTCATGTGTCATGGGCAAGAAGTAAACATTTGTTCTTTTTAGTCACTGAATTTTTTTTTTTATTGTGAAGTTGTGGGGTACAGTTAAGGGTTAGGTATACAATTGCGTTTCAGTCAGGCACCCTGTTGATATGGGGTGTTTCCCCATTCCCAGACAGATATTTGCTACTGTTTATCCCATCTCCCTCCCCCCAGCATAGTTTCCCAGTATGGTCAGCCATTTTCGTATAGTATTTCATTGGATGTTTAAGGTCCATTATATGAGTGAGAACATGTGATACTCGGATCTTTGTTTCTGTGAGAGGTCACTCAGTATTATAGACTCTCGTTCTATCCAGGTTGCTGCGAAATTCATGATTTTGTTCTTTTTTATGGCTGCATAGTATGCTATCGTGTATATGTACCACATTTTTTTTAATCCAGACCTCTTTTGACGGGCAGCATGACTGTTTCCAGGTTCTTGCTATTGTGAACAATGCTGCGATAAACATACGTGTGCAGGTATCTTTTTTAT
>NW_007233104.1:0-25856 GCF_000164805.1 Carlito syrichta
ATGTCAGCTTTTTCCTCTGAAAGGTAGGGAACCTTCCTTGATTAAGAAGAAGTGAAGTGTTATTCTGTCTTTTAAACTAGGCAAAGAAGGGAAGAGACACTTTCACACTTCTTGTTTCACCTTTGCTGAGTTTTTCTTTTTACTTGGGGAATACATAAAGGGTGGGGTTAGATAGAACAGTATTTTTAGATTTTAGTATTTTCAGTGATCTCTAAAAATACATCTCTCATAAATGAGTCTCCTAAACAGGTAAACATTTTTAAAACCATAGTTGCAGTCATTGATGTTTGTCTTGTGTTAGTTTATGTATACTATTGATCTGAAAGTGAGAAGTTTTTTCTTAACATGATTTGCTGGTATTCAGTAGAGAATAAAAAATGATTGAGATTCTCTCAGAGTGACCTTTTGACTCAATTGTAAACTAAAGGAAGAAAAATGGGATACACTTAGTTTGGTTGAATTAGGATAGAAATAACTACTTGTATTACTCATGATTTACAGTTAATTACTGTGGAAAAAAATCAGGAGTCTTCTTATTCTTTTGAATACTGGACTTTTTGGAAACTAAGTATGTTTTACATGTGTAAGACTCGCAGATATTTTGATTATGTAGGTATTTTAGTGTTGCTTATCTTTTGGGTAGACCCTAGGTTGAAATTCATTTTTTATGTGTTTTATATATCTTTTCCAGAACCAATTGGATACTGATGAGAGTTGGCTTATTCCTTTTTCCATTTATTCATCATTTTGTGATGTGGGTCACATCGTATGTCTGCCATGTGGTCACTATCTCACTGTCCTCATTCCTCTTCCTCCTCCTCTTGTGCTTTTTTTTGGCAACTCTTTAAATATGAAAAATACATTTCCTTTTTTAGTTGGAGTCTCACTCTGTTGCCCAGGCTGGAGTACAATGGCATGCTCATGGCCACTGTAGCCTCGACCTGCTGAACTTGGGTGATCTTTCCGCCTCAGCCTTTCAAGTAGCTGGAACTACAGGCATGCACTACCATAACCAGCTAATTTTTTTTTTTAATTTATTGTAGAGATAAGGTCTCACCAAGTTGCCCGGGCTGGTCTCAAACCCCTGGGCTTAGGAAATCTACCTCAGCCTCCCAAAGTGCTGGGATTACAAGTTTGAGCCACCATGCCCGGCTGAAAAATACATTTTTACCTCAAGAGCCATAGAAAATGAGTCCAGGCTAGATTTGGACTACAGGTCATAGTTTTTTAACCCTAGCTAAAGAATGACATGTCTTAGCTGATCAACCAAACTCTGCCATCTTCTTCATGGTGGGGAAAGAGGGGAATGGAGATGGATGAATAAGCAAGTTCTGAGTTAGTTTCCTTAAATAGGTAAACATTAAGAGAAGGCCAATAAATAACAAGTCTTTTGATTTCAGATAAATTCTTAGTTGTAGAATTGTGGGGTGAAAGGATATCACAAATTCAGAATTCTGGTATTACCAGATTATCATAGGAGGAGTTGTACCAAAAGATTTTGCAATTAGCAATATATAATTACTAGACATTATTTTTAAAAAATATTTAAAATAAGTATTGAAAAAAATCTCAGTTTAATAGAAAAATGTGGCTAGTTCAACGTTTTAATTGTACTTCTTTGATTACTAATAGGATTGAAATGTTCTACCACACACTTATTAGAAAGTTGTATTTCTTATTTGACTGTTTGCCTCTCTCCTTAGCCATTTTTTATGATGTTTGCAAATTAAAAGTTACATGTCTTCATGTGTGTGTACAGAATCTTTCCAATCATTTAAAACAGATATATGCTAATGTGCATCCTATTTTTAATTTTCTCCTTCTTAGACACACAAAAATATTTTTCTTTCTCCTATTTTATCTCTATACACCACATAATCCCCATTACTCTCCAGGTCAGAGGTTCTTTATGGAAATTGTCAAAGCTACTGTTCTGGATCAGAATTTTTCAATCAAAGGCAGTAGCATAGTAGTAAGATGATCTATGTTCATGGCTTGTTCATTCTCAGTGTTCTGTAACTGTTCAATTCTGTAAAATACTGTACTATGTATGATTTATATCTTCAAAGTTATTACAGCATACATTGCTTATGGTTGGTGAATGCAGGAAGGCAGATTCTCTGGACCAACTGTAGAGTGAATTAGAGGTTGAGTTTGTCATTGACCCATCCTTGACTAACTGAACCCTTCACAGTGGGTGGGGACAACGGGGAAGCTACTAAATCCTGAAATCACAAGTCAAGGTGCAGCACTCTTCCTCCCTGAGAATGTGGGGGCCATGAGCATGCAGCAATTCCTTCACATAGAATGGTTTTCAAATAAACTGCCAAACTGTTTTCCAGAGTGAGTGTACCATCAAACATTTCCACCAGCAATGCATGAGTGATTTGTATCCTTGTCAAATTCAGTGTTGTCGCCATTTTTTATTCTGGTCATTCTGACAGATGTAGTGATTTCTCGTTGTAGTTTTAGCCTGCATTTTTGTGATGACTAATAATGTTGAGCATTGTTTCCTGTGCTTATTTGCCATCTGTATGTTCTCTGTGGTGAAATGTCTATTCATACCTTTTTGTGACTTTTATGTAGATTCCCTAGAATGTTATGTCTCCATGATCATGTCATGTGCAGAGAGACAATTTAACTCTGTTATTCCAATCTGTGTATACAGCTTTCTGTTTCTTTTACTTACAGTATTACACTGGCTGAGATCTCTAATACAGTGATGAACAAGAAGTAGTGAGACCATTTGTCCTTGTCTTGTTTCCAATCTTGAGGCCAAAGCATTTAGCCTGTTTATATAGTTGTAACTGTAGGTTGTTCATAGATTCACTTAGTAGGTTGAGGAAGTTCTTTCTGTTCCTAGTTTGCTGAGAGATTTTATCCTGAGTGGGTGTTACATTTTTCAGAAGCTTTACTGTATCTGTAGAGACATTTATGAATTTTCTCCTTTATTTATTAATATGGTGAATTATGCAGACGGATTTCATGTTTGTTATCCAACCTTGCATTTCTGGGATATATATCCATTTAGTCATGCTGAGAATCCTTTTCATATGATTTGCTAATATTTTGTTAATTATTTTTTGTGCCTATGTTTATGAAGACTGATCTATATTACTTTTGTTTAATGTCTTTAGTTTGATATTTAGGTAATGTTGGCTTTATAAAAATGAAAAGTCTTTTTGCCTCTGGTATTTAAAAAATAATTGACATGAGCTTGATGTTCTTTTTAAAACATTGTTCAAATTTGCTCTTGAAACTGGTCCAAGTGTTTACTTTTTGGGAAAATGTTATGAATTCAACTTCTTTGGTACTATCAGATTTTCTGTTCATTGAAAGTTAATGTTTTCAGATAATTTTCCCATTTCATATAAGTTGACAAAATTAATTGTATAAAGTTTATAAGATTTCATTATTATATTTTAGTGATTGTCCCCTTTTTTTACTCCCAGTATTGGTAAACTACATTCTGTCTGTCTATCTTTGGCCAGTTCTGCCAGAGATTCATCTATTTTATTGATCATTTCAAAAAACTTGCTTTCGGTTTCATTGATTATCTGTATTGTCTGCTCATTTTCTGTGTTACTTTTTTTTTTTGAATTGGAGTCTCACTCTGTCGCCCAGACTGGAGTGCAGTGGCCGCTCCCGGCCACCACAGCGTCGACCTGCTGGGCTCCAGCGATCCTTCCGCCTCAGCCTTCCAAGTAACTGGAATTACAGGCATACGCTACCACACCCGGCTGATTTTTTGATTTATTGTAGAGATGAGGTCTCGCTGCCCAGGCGGGTCTCGAACCCACGGGCTCGGGCAATCCACTCACCTCAGCCTCCCAAAGGCGTGGGATTACAGGCTGAGCCACCGAGCCCGGCTTTTCTGTGTTACTGATTTCTTCTCTTTCCTTTATTCTACTTTGTGTTTAATTTTTTTACCTTTTTAAGATGAAAGTTAGAACTTTGAGTTTTTTCCTTTTCTATTCATAAACTTTTAGAGCTATAAATCTCTTTCTAAGCATTTAACGTGTGACACACAAATTTTGATATATTCCATCTTCATTATAATTTAGTTAAAATATTTTCTAATTCCTTTGTGATTTCTTCTTTCACTCCTTCACTATTTGGAAATATATTGTTTATTTGCCAAATAGTTGGAGATTTTCTTGATGTTTTATTATGTATTTAATTCTGTTATGGTCACAGGACATATTCTGTTCTATTTTAGTCCTTCCATATGTATTGATGGAAACTTGTGATGTGACCTCACACATGGACTGTCTTGGTCAGTATTCCATGTGGGCTTTAAAAAAAATCTGCTGTTGTGTGGATGTTCTGCAAGTGTCCATTAGGTCAAGTTGATAGAAACTATTGTTTAAATGCTCTATACTTTTACTTGCGTTCTACCATTTACTATCTAAATTACTAAAGACAGCTTTTAAGATCACATAGTTTTTATAGATTTGACTTCTCCTTTCGGTTCTTGTAGTTGTTGCTTTATGTATTGGGTTGATGCATAAGTTCATCGCGTTTTTTTCTTGCCTGTGGAATGCAAATATCACCTGACAGTTGACTGAGTTTATCTTTTGACAATTTTTGGGTTGACTGATGTGTATCATCATGGATTAAAGTGTTTAAATGGTCTTCATCAAAGCCCGAAGGTCAAACACTCAGGTCAAAGTGGCTCTCTTTGAAATGACAAGACCGTTTTCTTGCCGTGCTTTCCCTGGTGGCATTCTCCTTACACACGGTACAAATATTTTGAGCTGCCTTTGCTGCCTTTACTCCTCTGTTAAACTCAAACAGAAGAATATCTTGGAAGTTTTTGATTTTTTTCCACTTGACACTCCATCTTCTTTAGCCTCCAAATAGCACAGACTTTCTGCAAATCTGCAAAATGCAGGACATTCACAAGCACAACATTGTCACTTCAGATGACAAATAACAAGTGATAAACTCCCAACACCGCAGTGTTGCCTTGCCAAATGCAAATGCTACAAACTTAGGCATCAAACTAATATATTGAAGCACTATATATGTTCAAAATTACTGTGTTTTCTTGCATTGACCCTTTTTCATTCTTTCTGGTTGATTTCATATATTCTTTGTTGTGATATCTTCTTTGTCCTTTACTATAGTAACTTCAACTTTTTTAGATTTTGCATGGTATAGATTTTTCCATCATTTTATGTTTTATATATCTGCTTCTTTGTATTTAATTTATGTTTCTTGTTAAACATAATACAGGTAGATACTACTTTTCTTTTTTTTTGAATCGAGGTGTCACTCTGTCACTCAGGCTGGAGTGCAGTAGCACCATTACAGCTAAGCCTTGACTTCCTGCGCTTAGGCACTTCAGTCCCTTGAATAGCTATGACTACAGGCATGCACCACTATGACCGGCTAATTTTTTAAACTTTTTGTAGAGGTGAAGTCCCACTAATATTGTCCAGTCTGGTGAAGTTCCACTAATATTGCCCAATATTTTATGCTGAGAATTACTGCATTTTAATGTGTACATTTGCCATAGACATTAATATGATTGGTCTAAGTCAAACATTTTGCTTATTTTCTGCTTATCCCATTTCTTTGTTCCTTTTATTCTTCTTTGGGAGTTGTTTTATATTTCCATTTAATTATCATTATTGGCTTACTAGTTATACACATTAGTTTTACTTTGTATGGTGGTTGGGTTTCCAATATGTGCTTTTAACTTATCACAGTCTTTTTCCATGTACACATGACACCTTGTCACAATACTGTTTGAGACTTTTGCACAGTGAATGTCCACTCCTCCTTTCCATCCTTGGTGTTGGTGTACTCCTACATGAGATAAGCTACACAGTGCAATACTATTTTTGTTGTTTTTGTTTAAAGTGGTCTAGAATATATTTAAGACATTAAACAATTTTTTAAAATTTTGTTTTGTTTTATTTTTTGAATTGAGTTCTCACTCTGTCACCCAGGCTGGAGTGCAGTGGCATGATCATGGCTCACCACAGCCTTGACCTCCTGGGCTCAGTTGATCCTTCCACCTCAGCCTCTGGAGCAGCTGGGACTGCAGGTGCCACCATGCTTGAATACTTTTTTGATTTTTGTGGAGACAAGATCTCACTGTGTTGCCTAGGCTGATCTTGAACTCCTGGGCTCAAGCAGTACTCTCACCTGAGCCTCCTAAAGTGCTAGGATTAAAGGCATGAGCCAGCATGCCCATCAAAAAATCATGTTTTAAAAGCAGTCTTTCCCATTTACCTATATATTTGCTAGTTCTGTGGCTTCCCTTTCCTGTGTGTTGACCCAGGTTTCCATTTACTGTCATTTTCCTTCAGCTCAAAGAACTACTTTCAGCATGTCTTGTAGTGTAAGCCTGTTAGAGATTTTGTCAATTTGATTGTTTGAAAATTATCTTTATTTTGCCTTCATTTTTGAAAGATGTTTTCAGGTTTGACAGCCTTTTTTTTCCCCCTGTTCCCACTCAGAGCTATCTTGTTTCATTGTACGCTCCCGCAGTCCTGCATGTATTTGAGGTGCTCTCATTTTGTCTCCTCTTTGTGCTCTGTGCCCTTTGCCCTGGGTATTTGGACGTTTTTTCTGTTATGACTGGCTTCCAGGAATTTGTGTATTATGTCGTTTTGATTTGTCTTGCTTAGGGTGTGTTAGACTTCTTGTGTCTGAAGTTTAATGGTTTTTAACCAGTATCAGAATTTTTTTTTTTTTTTTAGTTGGAGTTCACTGCATTGCCAAGGCTGGAGTGCAGTGGCATGCTCACGCCACCCTAGTGTTGACCTGCTGGGCTCAGGTGATCCTTCAGCCTCAGCCTTCCAAGTAGCCAGAACTACAGATGCATGCTACCACACCTGGATAATTTTTTGATTATAGTAGAGATAGGTCTCCTCGCCAAGTTGCCCAGGCTGTTCTCGAACCTGTGGGCTTAGGCAATCCCCTCACCTTGGCCTCCCAAAGTGCTGAGATTACAGCCTTGAACCACTGCACCCAGCCCAGAATCAGAATTTTTAAGCCATTATCTTGTGTATCTTTCTCCCCAGACCTCTCTGTCTGGGACATGAACAAACATGTTAGGTTACTCTTTTTTCTGTCTTTTTTTTTCCCTCTGTAACCCTACTTTGATAGTTTTTGTTGCATTGTCTTGAAATTCACTGACTTATTTTTCGCAGTATCTAGTCTTCTGTTAAGCCAACCCAGTGATTTTTTAAAATCCCAAATACTGTCTTTTTAACCTCTAGATGTTTTATGTTCTCTTATTTTTGTTGTTCAAGTACCCTTTTTTTTGGTCTATAGTTTCATCTAAATATTTCAGCAGTTTATAGTACTTAATTCTCTTTCTGTTCATCCCTTTATCTCTGTCATTTTGGGGTATATTTCTCTTTTAAAATTTTCATGGCAGGGGGAATTTTCACCATGTTATATGTCAACATTCCTGCTTCTTTCATGTCTGGAACCTTTTTTATTGTATGCTAAGTATTATGTTATATTTAATATCTAATATTTTATTTCTATCTTCTAAACATCTTGATCTTTATTAAATTAGGTCAGCAACTTGTGGATCATCTTGATCTTTTCAAGACTTGCTCTAGAGACCCTCTTACTGTAATGATAATTTAATTCTACTACTAGGACCCTGGTCCTACTGGGATCTTTCTGGGATGTACTGGAGTCCTTGCTTGTTCAAAGGTTCCCCTCAGCTCTGGGTGGTTAAAACTTGATCTCTCCTTAGTTTTGCAGTCTCTGGAGTGGTTTGGTTTAGAAATCTGGTTATACCTTGGCCAGATAGAATTTTACACTATATAATGTGCATGCACATTCAGATTTGCTTGTCAGTAGGGACATACCTGCTATGAGGACAAGACTTCCCAGGCCAGGTGACTGCTCCCTGAAGAGGGCTTGAGTACTTCAGAGGCTCCCCAACCCACTCTCATAGAATACATTCCTTCAAGAAACAAATGGAGGTTAATTTTTATTCCTGATTCTGTTGCCAGAGTGGAGGTCTCTTTGAGAGAGAGAGAGAGAGAGAGAAAGAGACAGACAGACAGACAGAGACAGAGAGAGAGAGACAAACAGACAGACATGCCTCAACTCTTGCTCAGGTTCTTGACTTCGCAGCAAGAAAGAATTATAGACCATGACACCAGGTTGACTAGCAGAGTAAAGAGTTTATTAAGGCCAAAAGGGAGTGGGGGAGGAAAAGGCATACCACCTCCAAGGGAGGGAAGTGTGGACAGTCTCAGAATGAGAACTGTACCAAGGGAGTTGGTGACTGACTTTTATCTCTTCTGCATTCAGGGAGGTGGTTGGGAGGGGAACTGGGGTCCTGAGTGCCCTGTATGTGTCTTCATTTGAGAATCTGGGCTGAGTGATGAGCTCCTGTCAGGTAATCAACAAGATGGAGGGCCTGCTTTGCTCTGCCGACTCTAGCTGTAAACACCTTGGAGTGGTTTTCCAAATTTTTAGTGACTTCCAGCTTCTTGTATGAGGAAACAGTGTTCATATTTTCCTGCATTTACTAGCCTATCTCAATTCTAATAGTAATGTGTGCATTAAAATAATACATCAATCATGGAATGGAAATAAAAACCTTCATAATTTACTAATAAGCATTGGTTGTCATGAACATTTTGGTATAAATTCTTTCTGACAGTGCCTCCTCCTGGCCACACACTTGTGTGGTTGAATGATGCTATCCGTATTGTTAGTTTTTCAGTAAAAATTTATTCAACAATATATTGTGCATTATCTTTTTATGTTGGAAATTCTGTATCTCTGTTAAGTGTTTCATTAGCTGTATATTTTCTGATAAATTATAACTTCTATAACAGCTTGATATTAGTGAATATGAGTTAACATTTTTTATGTTTTATAAATAATATTAAAGTTTCCTCATTAATCTACTTTTGTCTTTCCCTCTTGTAGTATGATACTAGAAGGGTCTAGATTTTTTGAAAAGCCTATGTCAAGAATTTTTATTCTTTGGCTATGATACTCTTCAGAAGACTATAACTTATGACATCTACTTATAACATCAGTTAATCTTTCACTCTCTTTCAATATGACAACTGTGAAAATGGTATCCTGTTTTAATTGACATTTGTTAATTTTTTTGTGAAGTTGAAGACCATTATTATCTAAAAAACTGTATTTCTCATATATTTTTGCCCATTTTTCTATTGTGTGTTTTTAAAGTTATTTTATAGAAAGTTTGTTAATTATTCATATTCCTTTTTTTTTTAGTCTTTTCTAAATACTTTTGTTTTAGTTTCTTTTGCTCATATGACGGTTCAAAATGTATATATAATTTGACTGACCTATATTTTTTAAATGGTTACTACATTTTTAGTAAATATTTACATGTTTTCCTTTGTGCTTATAGGTTTCATGTTGTGCCTAGAAGGCTGTTTTCCCACCAGTATTCAATTGCCATTTTTAACTACTTCAAGTGTTTGTCAGTAGCTGGAGTCTAAAAGTCAAAGCCTGGTAATTTGCATTTGCAATATTATAATTATTAAGATTTTATTCCCTGCAGTTTCACCTGATGCACAGAGATCCATAGAGAGGGAAGTTTAGTCATGTCCCCAAGTCTTTGTGGCTAAGTGATTGTTTTAGAGTGAAAGATAAAGAAGGTTCTTCTTTATTACATATAACTTGTACAGTCATGCCTTGCTCTAGCCTGAGTTTTCTGTGCGTCCTCCCTCAGTTCTTTCTCATCCTTCCTCTGCTTCCCAGTGTTCTCTACTTACTTTTCTTTTTTTCTGCTAAGAAATAAAGCTGTGTCATTATCTTATTACTCACAACATACAGCTTATTATTCTCACACTAGATGAATCAGGTTTTGTCATGAAGACTTTCTTGCAGCCAGTTGACTTTCTAATGTAATTTGAGCTTATTGCTGGCTTAGTGCTTCTGTTTCTCAGTAACATACTTCCTCCTTGCATCCTTTTTCTTTTTCTAATGTACCCCCTCAAGGCATCTTTTCAGGGGCTAAGGGGGGAATAATAAAAACTGTGAATGCTTAAATGACTGGAGAGGATTTCGGGTTGCTGCTGTACTTGGATGATAGCTCCATCCTCTGTGTCTTCCCTCTGAAGAGCTTCTAAGGATTCCTAGGGTCACTGGAAGTAAACAGCTTGGAAACAGCGACACTAAATGATAATTTTGAATAGACTTAATTTTGCTAAGTGTAGCAGAAAAGAAAGTACAGAAGCAAAGCACTGCATTACAAAGAATTTGTCTGCAAAAAAAGCCAAATACAAACCAAACAAAGAAGCTTATTAGTGTATGATATCATTAATATAAAATTCTAGAAAAGCGGATCAGCAGTTGACAGAGGCTAGGAGTGGAGGGAAGGGCTGCTGCAAGGAGGAATGCTAGGACATTTTTGTGGACAGTGGATAATGCCCAGTATCTTGATGGTGGTGATGATCACAGGCATATATGTGTATCAGAACACATAAAATTTTACACTTTAATTCTGTGCAATTTATTGCATGTAAATTATACATGATAAAGTATATAAAATTTTGCTGTATTATTATCTGTAATTTTAAGTAATCTCTATGAATACAGGAAGGACATTTTATTATATTCCATTTTATAAGGATGCTCTTTTCATTTTATTAGTGACACAGAGGTAAATATAAATGTAAATATGAAAATATATATAAATTTAAATCATTAAAAAATATCTACAGAGTTATATACAGTTCACATAATGCCACTTTAAAAATTTTAAGGCTAGTACACTGATAAAGAGTATGACAAAGAGCATTTGATAAAATTGTGTGGTAGATTAAAAAGTTTTAATTTTTGATATGAATGTACAACCATAAAACAGTATATCCTAGGAAAAAAAGGAAGTTTGATTGAATTTCTCATTCATTAGTTTAAAATTGTAGCTTCATATAATTTGGTATAGTAAGTATAGTTCTTTTTTTACCATAGAGAAGAAGGCTCTGAATTGCATTATGGATACAGGAAGACAATTCGGGTTTTCATAACGGCTTATGCCCATAATAGTCACTCATTCTGACTTCCATGTCTCTTATCCTGTGGATCTGGGGGATAGGCTGTGTCCTGAACTGTTTGTTATATCACACCAGACTGTGTAAATAAGTGATTTACACTTACAAGTGATAAATAAACCTGGGGACATGAGAGCTCTTCTTAAAGAACTAATGACGCAACCAAGAATAGCCTTTGTCAATTTTGCTGTATTCTCAGAGCGCTTAATGTGATCAGATAATTAACATTTCAAGGAGTCATGTAATAATAGTTGTGCTGTAGATCCTGTAATGCCGGATGCAGTTCCTTGTGACTTCATAGCTGTGTGGAAGGCACAGTTTCCAGGCACCATAGACATTTGAGAAATATGTTTCTGGCTTTTGTGATCAAACAAATTTATTAACAACCATGAGGCCACAGTAATTTTCAATAAATCATGACATGCTGATTTATTTCAAAAGATCTATATAGCAGTAAACAATACCATTTACATTTAATTAGTTTTATTGAACGAAAGGCAATTTTATTTGTAATGAACCACATGTTATGATTAAGGATGTATTTTAATGACCTTTAAGTAATGTGAACAAATGTTGCCCTTGACCTAACAGCAGAGGCTTTCCTACATTATTGAAAACTTCAGAATGATTTTTAAATTATTGTGAAAAGCTTCGAATGACATTCTCATTATTGTGCCATTATTCAGTCATTTGATGTCTACTATACTAGATGAAATGCATTCCTCTGAGTGCTCATGTGCATGTAGAAGTGAGTATATTTGCTAGCTTGTTTGCTAGCTTGTTTTTTATTTTCATGTATCAAAAGGTAGTCTGCTATATAAAAGTTTCATGTTTTGAAAAACTCTGTGTCAGGGTAATATTTAAATGAGTGATTCTCAAACATGCTTTATCCCTGGAGTCATTTGTCTGCTTTTTAAACAGTCTAATGGCAGTTTCATAAGTCTTGAGTTATTATACAATGTATTTCTTCTTGTGTAAACTAGCTTGAGTTCATTCACTTGAAAAATTAAATTTTGTTAGGTGATAATAAAATTTAAAAGAATGAAATTTTGTTAGTTAATATATAATGTAAGCTGCAGTAACAGTTCCACTGTGGTGAACTGGTTTGTTCAACTTTTACTCCACCCTTCTTCTAACCTCTATTTTACAGACTCTTGCATGTATTTCCCAGAGTTCTTGGAAGGTGAATTAGCTTTCACAGCTGAATTGCTTTCACAAACCTGCTTGGGGAGTTCTGGGGTCCTGCTACTCTCCAGTTTCAGAGTTTGAGTGGTGGTTGCCATGTGGGCAGTGCTCTCCACACCCAAGACTCACAGCTCCACCAGCATGTTTCATGGACAATCATTTTGGTAACACTCTGAGGGTAATTTTGGAGATTTAGTCATGAGCTTCATTGCTTCCTCTGCATTTGAAGCATCTCATTCAGTGTATCCAGCCACTTTCTGCCAGACAATCTAGGGTGGTTTCTGTGTGACTGATATCTCCAAAATCAAGAGAGTTTTTTTTACCCTTACAGGTAAAAAAGGCTCATCTTTCTTATTGTTAGTTTACTTTGCAGGATGGGCCCCAGTGCCTGCCCCATCTCCTCACCAGCCCACAGGAGAGGGGAGAGGAGGGGAGAGCCTGTGAGTGCTTGGGCCAATGGGATATACATCCTTTCTCATACTCTGCTGGCCAGAATTAGTCACATCATAACCAGCTGCAAAGAAGGCTGAGAAATATATTCTCTTGAGGTTGGAAGCCACCCATCCATCTAAAGCTAGGAAGGTCTAATTTTAAAATTAAATGGGAAGAGGCATGGAAGATAGTCTCTGCCTCACCATTTCTTCATTTTGCTTTCTGTTGAGTGTCAGTGTATCCCTCTGTGCAGCTTACTGAACAGAGTGCACGATAACTACTCAGTGTTTCCCTAGAACAGGATGCTCCCTCTAATATTTCTGTTAAGTTATCTTTTTTTTTTTTTGAGTTGCAGTCTCACTCTGTCGCCCAGGCTGGAGTGCAGTGGTACTCTCACGGCCACCACAGCATTGACCTGCTGGGCTCCTGTGATCCTTCTGCCTCCGCCTTCCAAGTAGCTGGAACTACAGGCATGTGCTACCATGCCTGGCTAATTTCTGATTTATTGTAGAGACGAGGTCTCTCCAGGTTACCTGAGCTGGTCACGGACCCACGGGCTCAGGCAGTCCACTCACCTCAGCTTCCCAAAGTACTGGGATTACAGGCTGAGCTGCCAAGCCCGGCCAGTTATCATTTTTATTAGTATCAGCTATTTCACACTTGTTATTTAAGGAACTCTAATTAATTTATGAATTTGTATATTAATGACTCACTTGGATTAAAGTAGGAAATAAATGAAATGTCAATAAAAATAGTAAATATATCTTCTAGAAATGAAAGAAACCATTTCAGTCTTAGACGATTGTGTGTTCTCTGTTAAAGAATATTTTCTTTAAGTGATTGGGCATGGCATACAACCCAGCAGTCCCATTTAAAGAAATCTGACAGGAGAAAGTCCTCTGTGTAGAATCTTCTAGCCTGAGGAAGCCCACCAGCCATTCTGTCTTCCTACTCCAGAGAGTCGTGGGAATGCATGTTTGGAATCAACAGGAAAGGTAGAGACCAATAAACATAAAAACTTGACTTTAGAGGAGTTAGGTGTTATAAGAACAGAAGAGATTACAGATGATAAATATATTTTAGCCAGGTATAGTGGCTCACACCTGTAATCCCAGCACTTTGGGAGACAGAAGTGAGAGGATTGCCTGAGTCCAGGAGTTCGAGACCAACCTGGGCAACCTAGTGATCTCATCTCTACAATAAATTAAAAAACTAGCCAGGTGTGGTGGTGTATACCTGTAGTTCCAGCTACTTGGAAGGCTGAGGTGGAAGGATCGCCTGGGCCTAGCAGGTCGAGGCTGTGGTGGCCATGAGCGTACCACTGTACTCTATCCTGGGGACCATGAGACTACAACTCAAAATAACAACAACAGCAGCAGCAACTATATATGTGTGTGTGTGTGTGTGTGTGTGTGTGTGTGTGTGTGTATGTAATATATATTTTTAAAGAAATATCAGAGGACATTATAATCCAAATAAAACAGAAGCTATAAAAAAGATCAAGTGGAACATAAAACCTCTTAGAAGTTTATATAATTGCTAAACTCTTTAAAAAAAAAAAAAAAGAGTAGAAAAGGAATTGTTCTGTATTTCTTAGAATGTAGGCCAGAGATGGAGAATATAAACTGATGGTTAACAGCTATAGTTTGGTCCTCAGTACTACCTGTAATCCTTTGTATGTGTTGTAATCAACTGTGGTTTGTCTTATTGATGAGAATACTTTCAAACTTTTCCATTCTTCTTTAATTTCTGATCCAGCTGTACCAGTTCATCTTACTTTATGCGGAAAAAGGATTGTGTTAAGTGGATCTTGTGGTTTTGTTTCTTCATATGCCTGAAATTTGGATTTTAACTTTATTATTAATTCATTATAGAGAGGCAGGATTTTGTTATATTCTTCTGAAGAGTATTGGCTTTTTGTTTGGTTTTGTTTTGAGTGGTAGTTACCTTGAATGAAGTCAAACTCCAGGCCCAACTTTACAGCAGGGGGAGCTGCTGAGGTCTTTGTTCAGTTCCTTTAACTGAGCTGAGCTGCTTGAAATTTGCTCTGGCATAGGTGGTGAGGGGTCAGGATGAGATAATACAGAGGTATAGTGGGTCATAGTGTGACTGTTTTCTGCATCAGGAATATGGACTGGTAGCAGCTTGATTTCAGATGCAAGGGCCCATCAGAGAACAAATCCCAGTGTCCCGATGGTTTCATGGTTTGTGGATTCTCAGAGGGGTCTGAAATCTGCATCTTCCATGGTCCAATATCTGCTGGGGAACCTGTGGCTACTGTTGGTGTGGCCCAGCACTGCTGTGTTCAGTTAGGTCTGGGCACTTAGGATCTGAGAGTCCAGGATTCCAAATAATGAACATTACCAGGACTCATTATGAGAACTCTGCCAGCCCCTTCAAGTATCCTTGGTTCCTCTTGGTAGAGAATTAGAGAACAAAATCTAGACTTAAGCACATGTCTGCTGTTTCGTACTGACACTGAGATTATTGAGAGGATGGCAGCCGATTTCTACCCTTCAGGACAGCATCCTGTTGGGAGGCTGAGAGATCCAATTTAGCAAATTTATGATCGCTAGCCTGCTTTTTACCTTGTTCTAAAATGAGCTTGAATTTGACTAGTCCTCTTTTTTGGGTTTTGTTTTTCATTAATTTTATAGTAGTCACTAGATTATTATATTAAACCACTATTCCTTAAATTTAAAATTCTCTTTTTGACTCTCACATTGAGCATTTTTCAGTTACCTTCAGGTCTACATGATGCCTTTTGTTCTCTCTTTCAGTACTGATGAAAGGAAAAGTAGCTCAGTCTTCTTTCATCAAATAGCAGAGAACTAGAAATAGCACCAGGTGAAGAAATAAGTTACCTGTTTTAGAGTCCCATGCAGTAGGTAGGGAGCAGCACCAAAAGGGAGCACAGAGTCGCACATATGCTACCATTTTTGAATGCTTCACTTAGTTGGATAAGAGTCATGATTATCCCATTTAAATTCCAGTCTTTTGAAGGTCTTTAATAAGATAATTTTTACTGCTATAATATATTTTTCTAGCTTCCTGATAGCCAATTGAAAATTTTTTTAAAACCACCTAAAATATCAGGAGTAAAAAGACTTTTAAAACTCTACCCTAAAAAGCCGAAATAAAAATATTTGGTCATAGTTGCTTAATTCTGAGAAATATGTCTTAAGTGATTTGTTCATTGTGCAAACATCATAGAGTGTACTCACACAAACTTACATGGTGTAGTGTACTGCACACCTAAGGTATGTGGTGTAGCCTATTGCTCCTAGGTCGCAAACCTGTACAGCATGTTGCTGTAGATAAATACTGTAGATAATTGCAGCACAGTGACATCTGTGTATCTAAAACATATCTAACCATATAAAAGGTATAGTAAAAATATGGTATAAGATATTTAAATATAATATCCCTATATAGGGCACTTACCACGAATGGAGCTTGCAGGACTGGAAGTTTCTGTAGGTGAGTCAGTGAGTGAGTAGTGAGTAAATGTGAAGGTCCAGGACATCACTGTGCACTACTGTGGTCTTTATGAGTACTGTACACCTAGGCAAAACTAAATTTATTTAAAAAGATTTTTCTTCAATAGCAAATTAATCTTACTGCAAGTTTTCAACTTTGTAAATTTTTTAACTTTTACATTCTCGTAATAACACTTTGCTTAAAACACAAATATATTGTACAGCTATATGAAAATATTTTTCTGTCTTTATCCTTATTTCTATGAGTGCATTTTTCTTTTTCTTTTTCTTATTTTTTCTTTGAGTCAGAGTCTCACTCTATTGCCCAGGCTAGACTGCAGTGACACTCTCATGGCTACCACAGCCTCGACCTGCTGAGTTCAGGCAATCCTTCTACCTCAGCCTTCCAAGTAGGTGGAACTACAGGCACGCACCACCACACCTGGCTCATTTTTTTAATTTATTGTAGAGATGAGGTCTTACCAAGTTGCCTAGGCTGGTCTCGAATTCATGGACTTAGGCAGTCCTCTCACCTTGACCTCTCAAAGTGCTGGGATTATAGCCTTGAACCACCACACCTGGCCTGTTTTTCTTTTTTTAAATTAAATTACTAATTTGTGTTGTTTTTTATTTTTTAAGCTTTTTTGTTAAAAGCAGACACAGACACACGCATTTACCTAGGTCTATACAGGTTCAGGATTGTCTTTTGGGTCCATTATCATCTATACAGTACATTGTTGAATGAAACTTTGTTATGTAGTATATTACTGTAATCTCCATTTGTAGGTGCAGCTTACCCAATATTATTTGGGTTCACATATATTAATTTGTAAAATATACCAACATAGTTGGATTATAATAAACTTGGTTGCTTTGCATGTATGAATTTAGGTATGTTTTATGCTTGAATGCTTTGGAGTTTTATCTTAAAATGTCAAGTATGAACTGGTCATTTAAAATAGCATGGGATTGTCACATGGAAGAAATACAGAGTCACTTTTTCCTGGAATGTCTGATAGACAGCCCAATAAAAATCTAATGTGAAATATGGTTTTGCCAAAGTTCAAAGAGACAATGAACTTTTTGGTATTGTAGTTATTTGTGATCTCCTAGTAAAAATAATCATGCATCACAAAAAGTTACAATTTATTGTAAATAATTCATCACTTAATATTGCTTCTGTTATTTTAATACAAATAGAGTTTTAAAAACTAACTGAAAACAATTCTGGGTCAGCAAACATACTTTTGTAATTATCTTTAAAAAAAGGTGCTTAAGATCTCGTCTTTAGACTTTTTGATTAAACTTTTTCATGTAGCCAATGATTGGAGTAACCCAAAGCCTATGTCTTTTCTGCTTCAAAACACATTGTGTGAAAGTAGTTATGAGGTGTATCTCGTGAAAACCTTCCTGTATGATTTTGTAAGTGTGTGTCATGATGATGTGGTTTAGGCAATACTGGAGAACTGTGCTGTCTTCATTTCTTCACCGAAGGCAAGCCTTAGTTTATAGTGATTGGTGACTGCTTGGTGACTGCTAGAACAAAAACTTGTGCCAACAGATCTAGGAATTCGTTAAGTTGTTTTTATAAAACTCATGAGGATTTGTGATAGTCCCTTCATGCCCATGGAATCCTTTGATGCCCACATGTCCTTGAAATATTCTCGCACAGGCTCTACCTTTCTCATGGAGCCGTGTAGACAGACCCAGGGGCTGGAGGCTGTAGTATCACATGAAGTCAGACTCACATCTGCCCTGGGCAGTGGTCATTTGTGGGAGTCCAGAGCACATTCTGCTGGGTTTAGGACTGGCTTCCTTAGTTACCTTTCATCCTGAGTTGGGATTGGCACACAGACTCTCAGAGAATCAGTGATCATTTCTGGAAAATAGTATATGGAAAAGATGATTTAGCAATTGAAAAATTTTCAAGTAACCTCAATTATAGCATTGTAATTAATTCAAATGTTCTATATTCCAGGACCTTTTTTCTATTAGTGCTTATGTTTATGCTCAGAAGCCACAACTGGATATTCATAGTTTTGAAGGCACATTTACCAGGGTAAGTTAATCATTTGTTAAAGACAAATATACTTATTGTATATGTAAGGTAAAGTAACAAACATTTATTTTGAGAGAGTAATTCAGTCAAGAATAAATTCAAACAAGTTTCAAACTAGAAAGGAAAAACCTGCAAAACATTTCAAGTACTTAGATTTCCCTGTGTAAAAGATGCCTTAAGGGTACATTCAGTACAGCTTTTCTAATTTTTTTAGCATTTTGACTATTGATAAGACCTTTATTTCTAAAATATTATGAGTAAGTAAAATGAAGTAATTTATTTGTATTTTGACTGAATAGTTGGTATACTATGATATCCACATCATGGCTAAGTTTTTAGACACTGGATAAGGTGGTTAAGTATATATGTATGTGTGTATATGTGTATATTTCTTCTCATGTACATGTATATTTTATGCCACATGATTTTCATTATTATAGAGTATTGATAAAGCTTGAAGCCCACTGTCCCTGACTAATAGGGTTTAAAGGACTTAATAACTTTATTTTAATTGCTTATCACTGATATTATAACTGCCTTACAGTAAGGGGTTTTAATGCATGACTATCGTTCATGTTTAATTTCTACAATTATTTTTTTAAAAATTGGTACAGTCACCTTTGTTTTACTCTTGATCACATGCAAGGATTGGCAAGCAATTATTGTCACTTATAAAAGAATTTATAGAGCTCTTAAGAGGGCGAGCCCAAAAAACTGGAATCTATTTATAAAAAATTGTGTATGTATTCATACTTGTTTAAACTTCAGTTACCTTCAAAGTATTGTCCGTTTGATGCAATACACCTATTGAGATGATTTTTCTACTGCTCAAAACAGTTTTTGAACTAGTCAATTTTCATGTCTTTTAGTGCTTCTCCCATTTTGTGTTCTACCTCTTCCACGTGGACAAAATGTTTTTTCTCTGAGGACTTTTTTTATCCAGGGAAACAACAACAAAAGTGTCCTCGAGATGAGATGGGATGAATAGAGAGGATGGAGCACAGGGGTCATGCTGTTTTTGGTCAAAAATTGCTGAACACTCAATGCTGTGTGGACAGGTGTCACTCAATGATTAAAAGTATAGTATAGCAAATACATAAACCAGTAACAGTCATTTTTAAAAATCAAGTATTATATACTGTACATAGTTTTATGTGCTAGACTTCTATATAACTGGTAGTGTTGCAGTAGGTATGTTTATACCAGCATCACCCTAAACATGTGAATAATGTCTCATGCTATGACATTATGATGGCTACAGTGTCACTAGGCAATAAGAATTCTTTATCTCTGTTTTAACTTTATGGGACTATTTTGTTATATAGGGTCTACTGTTGACTAAAGCATTATGTTATGCTTGACAGTATTTGAAGCAAAAACTGTTAGACCCACAAGAGAAATAAACAAATCCATAGTGATAGTTGGAAATTTTAATACTGACTACTCAATAACTGATGGAAGAAGTAGAGAGAAAACCAGTAAGGGTATAATAGACTTGAAGAACACTATCAGTGACGTTGGCACAGTTGATAGCTATAGAAGTCTTCTCCCAAATCAGTAGAATATGCAGTCTACTAAAATGCACACCGAAATTTTTATCAAGATACAACAAACAAAGCTTAGTAATAAAAGTCAACGTATGAAATGTGTTCTTGGACCACAGTAGAGTTAGTTCAGAAATTAATAACACGTACTTCTGGGAAACTACCAAATATTAGCTAACAGTACATTTCAGTTATCCCACCAGTTAAAGAATCATCCATGTCAGAGCAGAGGTGAAGATGAGAATTATTAACATAATAGAGAGGTAGGGAATCATCCACATCAGAATAGAGACAGAGGTAGGAACTGTCCATGGCAGAGTGAAGATGGAGGTAGGAATTGTCCACATCAGAATAGACATGGAAGTGGGAATCATCCATTATCAGAACAGAGATAGAGATGAGAACTGTTCACTTTAGAATAAAGGAGGGAGTATTCCATGACAGAATAGAGAAACAGATGGGAATTGTCCATGTCAGAATAGAGATGGAGATGGGAGGCATCCACATCAGAATAGACATGGAGGTGGGAGTCATCCATATCAGAACTGAGACAAGTGGGTATGGTTCATGTCAGAATGGAGATGGTGGTGGGAACTGTCCATGTCATAGTAGAGATGGAAGTAGGAACCATCCATGTCATAATAGAAATGGAATTGGGAACCGTCCACTTCCTACTAGAGGTAGAGATGGGAACCGTCCATGTCATACTAGAGGTAGAGGTGGTAACTATCCACGTCATAATGGAGGTGGGAATTGCTGTAATCAGAATAGACATGGAGATAAGAGTCATTTACATCAGAATAGTGATGGGAGTAGGAACGGTCCACATCAGAGTAGAGGAGAAGTTTGGGACTGTCTGTGTCATAATAGAGTTGAAGGTAGGAACTGTCCACGTCAAAGAGGTAGAGGTGGGAATTGTCCATGTCATACTAAAGGTGGAGTTGGGAACCGTACACTTCATACTAGAGATGGAGTTGGGAGCCTTTCACATCCTACTAGAGGTGGAGGTGGGGACCGTCACATCTTACTAGAGGTGTAGTTGAGAACCATCCCACGTCTTACCAGAGGTGGAGGTGGGAATTACCCTTGTTAGAACGGACATAGATGGGGCACTGATGTCCATGCCAGCATACAGCATCCCCATGGAGGTCATGGAGTTTGGGACTCCTGAAACCACCACCTGAGAGAGGCAGTGCTGGCTCCTGTCCTGGCTAGTTTAGGAACAGTTATCTGATCTCGGGTACAGGTGCCAGTTATGTGAGCACACAGTGATTTAAGAATGGGAACAACTTCATCCTGTGAGCCATGTGATGTGCACTGATGCAGTGGTGGCAGTGGTTTCCCTGGGAAGTTGTACTATTATAAAAAGAGAGAAACTTAAACAATTTTTAAATTGAGATACCTTTCCTTTGTATCAGTTATTTCAAGTTCTTAATAAATGTAAATAAATAAATTGGCTTTCATTGCCTTTATTTGACATTTACTAACAGGGTTTTTTCTTATTTTAAATATATTGATCCTGAGTACTGTGTTATATAAGAAGAAAAATATTTTTGTATGCATTTTTTCCAAAAAGAAGGAAAGATGAGTCAAATGAGTAGTGTTGTAACTAGAAAATTCAGTTTAATCAAACTTATCAACAAAACATTGTTAAAAATTGATGCCCCCTTATTTTCCTTTTCTGTAGTGTAATATACCTAGGCAAAAATGTGTCTTTTGTATCATCTTAAAGTCTTCGGTAAGAATGTGAATGGAAGAACGTGCAGTCCTGTGGCAGCATATCTGTCACATGTGCCATGCTGGGCCGCCAACGAGGATGAATGTGTAAATGCTCCCTGCTTCCCGTTCCTCCCAGTGTCAGGGCAACCCACTGAAGATGGATTATGTTTTGCATTATATTGGTGATCCATATGTTGTTAGTAATGTTATTAATTTCCCTGATTGTTTGAGACATAGGTATTCTCTTGGAAGTTTGAAGTTTGAAATTCTAACCAGGGCTGGGCGCAGTGGCTCATGCCTATAATTCCAGCACTTTGGGAGGCCAAGGTGCGAGGATTGCCTGAGCTGATGGGTTCGAGACCAGCCTGGGCAACTTGGAGAGACCTCATCTCTACAATAAAAAATCAAAAAATTAGCCAGGCATGGTAGCACTTGCCTATAGTTCCAGCTATTTGGAAGGCTGACGTGGAAGGATCACCTGTGCCCCATAGGTCAAGGCTGTGGTGCCCATCATTGTGCCACTGCACTCCAGCCTAGGTAACAAATTGAGACTCCAACTCAAAAAAAAAAAAAAATTCTAACTAGTTTTGACATATTAGCAGTGTTTGTAGTCCTTGCATCATACTCTAACTTAATCTTTTTATAATGTATTTTCTGCTGTAATTCTTTTTGCAAACTATAGCACATTTATTGTTCATGATTTTTCAATTAAAATACTCTCCTTTAAAAGCAAACCCCTATTGTTGGTTAAATAGAGTACACTATTTAGAAAACAGCTTGAAATGACATTTTGCACCCCCCCAAGAAGATTTTATCTTTTCAAACTGTATAACACTAAGGAGAAGGAAACCAAAGAGAATGTTGTTTAGAGAAATTTCTTTCCCAGTCTTCCCAATCTTTATTCTGTGCTTCATGAGATTGGTTAAATTTTTTTTTAAAAAATCCTTTAGGATATTTTTCTTCATATTAGAAAAATGTCTACTGTTTAAAGTCCATCATTGCCATTACAGAATAGAAAGGAAAATGCATACGTATTGTGCCTTCTCCAACACATAATTGTGTTAGAAGCAGACAAAAACATTCACATGATTAAATGGTCATGGAAGAGTAATGGAGAACTAAAATTTCTAACTAAACTATATGGAACCATTTATTTGCAGTTAGGACACTTTCGGAAATGTTTATATTTTACAATGCCCTTATTTTTTGTGGACTTTGACATAAGGAGAAAATATTATACTAAAAGATTTGCATGATTAATAGTTTTTAAACTTTCCTATTACATGAAAGATTATGAACAGTTTGAAGGGAATACAATGGTAGGAATTTGTGCTGGGATGGTGAACTCAGAAACAGTAGGGATGGTAGAAGCAGGTCCCTGAGAAACCATAGAAGTAGGAGGCTCAGAGTAACAGCAGTCAGGGGGGCCTGGAGGAGCAGGTACTTTAGGTGTAGGAGGCTCAGAGTGACTACAGGCAACTGAATCGTTGCTGTGTCACTATCAGAGCTTTTGAAAGTGGAGGTAGAGTTCTGGTTTGTGTTTTCCTCTTTTCACTCATTTTCTAACAGAGTCCAGTGCCTGCTCTGTCCTAGTTGCTAGGAAGGGAAAAGTCAGCCCTACAGTCTCGTAGCTTACAGTTCTGTTGGGTAAGTAAACATGTCACTTGCTATTATCCAATGAAAATAATTCTTAATTTATCTTAGAGAATTACTTTATTTGCTTCATAGTTTAAATCATAAATGTGCCATTCAGCAAATGGCTTATTTATGCCAATTATGTGCTCAGTTTGCTGGATCACAGCTAGAAAGTTAGACTCACATGCAATTAAGGGATATATATGTCAACTATATTTGGGAGGTAGAAATGAGGATATATATTTTTTTCCGTCGCCAATGATATTTATCAGAGTTAGGCTCTAAAACCATCTGTGTGAATCAATCAGAAATTAGTTATTTCAGTTCAGTCATAAATTGAAGTAAAAAATAATCTAATCCATACAGACTACTCACTTCTCTCTTCTAAAAATTGTGGTGTGTGTGTGTGTGTGTGTGTGTGTGTGTGTGTGTGTGTGTGTGTGTGTTTGTAGAGACAAGGTCTTTCTGTGTTGCCTAGGCTGGTCTTGAACTCCTGGGCTCGATCAATCCTCCCACCTTGGCCTCCCAAAGTGCTGGAATTACAGGCATGAGCCACTCTGTATGACCTGTTTTTAATGGTTCTATAAAACATTGAAAGTTATAGGAAAAACTCACTTTTCCCCAATTGTTTATTTATGAATTAGACAGTTTTTCTTTCTTTACTTTGAATGGTACTTAAGTTATAAAGAAAATGAACAAAAGGCAATTCCTGTCTGGCATGTTCTGCGGAAGAAACAAGAACATTGTTTCAAAACACAGTACTTGAATATTCTTTTTTTATTTTAAAGACCGTAATGATGGTATGTTAACTACTGTGCAAGAGCTTAATTTGATTCCAGCATATTTAGATATTTGTAAATATATTATTTTCATTAGTATAAAACTATAGTAAAAGAAAATAAAGATATACAAATTTTTATAGCCCTATCTTTCTAATGTTAATAGTAGTATTATTCTTTTGACTCTTCTTTCAAGTTTTTTTCACATACAGATACATATTTATATTGAGATAATATAATTCTGTTTTTTTCCTTAAAATATATTTTCTTAGTATTTTTCGTGTTGATTCAGCTTAATTTTCAGTAAATTTTTTGTAAGCTAAAATTACTCAATGCAGACAATCCTGAACACTGTCCCTGGAGTGCTGAGTGCCTCCTCTCTCTTGGTCGTGCTGGCTGGAGCTGACGAGGCATCTGGGGCCAAACTCCTCCCTCCAGTTTAATTTAGGTGAAACCATTGTATTTTCTAAATATTTGTGGCATTTGGAGAATTATTTTGGAAGCTGTTAGGATTGGTTTAAATTTTGTGCCTCACAAGTAAATAAAAAAGTCAAATATATAAGAGAATCAAATATCTAGTAAATATCTTCCAAGCGGCTAGCAAAATGGCCAGAACTTATATCATTTGAAGGTGGTTTGATAAGTGAGTGGGAAAGAAAACGCCATTACATGCCAAGGAACACGGTGTCCAATGCTGTGGATATCTAAATTATGAACAATTTGAAAATTACTAATTTACTGATTTTGTTTCCTTTTTCTCTCCCTGAACAGGAAGACAGTGACCCACCCATTCATGAAAGTCTCAGCATAGAAAATACATTGTGGGCAAGCACTATTGTTGCTTCAGGTAAGGGAAAGTTTTCCTCTGAGTGTGATTTCTCATAGATAGATGATGCTTTGTTTTGTCCAGGCACTCCAAACCAGTGTTTCCCTAGATACTGAGAATACTTAGGAACCTAGCTAAATGCAGACTCTAGTTCAAGAGGTCTGGGATGGTTCTGGCTGTCCATGGGGAGGCCTGTGCTGCTGGCCAGCCATTGCATTTGGATGGAAGGCCCGCAGCAGGCAGAGATGGTACAGCCTCATGTAGGGGCATAGGCATTTTGCTGGTTGTGGTAAGTTTATTGACAAATTTGTCAGTGTGCTTTAATGAGAGATACCACAGAACAATTAGGGACACCAGTGGTGATTTGAGATGGCTCTTTGCCATTCACCCAACCAGGATTGGTAGGAGGAGAAAGTGGATGAAGTGACAGTGGGAGAAAAAAGCATAGATGAGGCCAGACAGTCCATGATAGGTAGATCATGCTAGGCCTTACAGAGTAGGATAAAGATTCTTAATTTTGTTATGAGTAAAACTGGAAGACTGAGTGTTCTTAGTTGTTGAAGAGGGAGGGGACTTAAATTGACAGTTTAGAAAGTAAATTTCTATGGGAGATATTAAAAATATAATTGATTAGCACCTTGTCAGAAAGTAGTTGGCATTGATGACGGTTCTAGGAAGTTTATCACAAGCTAATTGACATGGATGATGACTCATGGATAGAAGCTTAGGAAAAACTAGTTGATGATGATGATAGGGTGAAGGAAGCTGATGACAAAGTATTTGACACTGATGGTGATATTGCTAGTGAAGCTTAACAGCAGGGAGCACAAGGAAAGAGGACACTAGAGCCTATAGGAACCTAGGAACACTAGGTTAGATTTGTCAAAATTGTTTCCTTTCAGATTGCCCACTGCCATAGCCCTTCCCTCTTAGGTGTTCTACACTAAACACTGGTGATACAGTCTGAAACAAAGTAGTTGTGGGTCTTCTCCTCAAGGAGCTTATGGTTTGGTGGATAGACAGTAAGAAAGTGATCCAGACAATTTAACTGTGCTGTCACAAAAAAGTACTGGGTGCTGTGAAAAATGTATTCATCAAAAACTGTGTGTAAGCCGGGCTCGGTGGCTCAGCCTGTCATCCCGCGCCTTTGGGAGGCTTAGGTGAGTGGATTGCC
>NW_007233104.1:25956-43514 GCF_000164805.1 Carlito syrichta
GTGGCCGGGAGCGGCCACTGCACTCCAGTCTGGGGACAGAGTGAGACTCCAACTCAAAACAAACAAACAAACAAACAAAAAAATTGTGTAGACATGGTCTAGGGCAGGCTCTTCTGAAGAAGGGACATTTAACCTGGATTTAAAGTATATACATATGTAAGCTAGGTAAGGTGGATGACAAGAAGAGTGTGAGGAGTATTGGCAGAAGGCCCAGTGCTGAGAGGGACATAGTTCCCTTAAGAAAAGGATCCAAGGACCAGTGTGCCTGGCCAACGGAAAAGGAACAGATCAGACAGCAGGGAAGTTCTGTGTGCTTGGGTTTATGTGGGGTCCTGTATGTATGGCAGAGCTACACAATAGACTCCTGGAGGAGTACACATGTTCACTTGTGGAGGACACAATTTGAAGGGGATCTAATTCCATACTAGTGTTTTGTATCTTTTTAAAAAACTTGATGACTCATGTGACTATTTTAATAGGTATCAGTTCTATGCATGCTCAATGCTATCTGTACCTACATATTGTTTTAAAAGTTCTCAAAATACAAAGGGAGAGAAGAAATAAGAATGGTGTTTCATGAAGAGACCTCAAAGGTGAGCAGGGTAGGTCCTGGATTTATAGGCCTTTGAAAGGGTTTTCATACCTTTGAGGTGGACAGAAAGGTCCTGGGTTCTTGTAAACATTGGGGGAAGGGTCTTCAGGCCTTGAAGACATCTCAGAGGTGGACAGGCCGGCCCTGGGCTCTGTAGGCCTTTGGAAGGGTTTCATACCACAGAGTATCTCAGAGGTGAGCGGGTAGATCCTGTGCTTTGCAGATCCCGGGAAGGGTCTTTATACTGTGGAGACACTTGAGAAGTGGATAGACACATCCTGGGCTCTGTGGCATGGGACAGGTCTTTTTACTGTGGGGACAACTCAGAGGTAAACAGGAAGGTCCTGAGATCTGTCGAACTGAGAAAGAGTCTTCATACCATGGAGACATCTCAGAGGTGGACAGGCAGGTCCTGGGCTCTGTAGGCCTTTAGAAGGGTTTCAATGTGGAACAGACACATTGAGCCAAGGGAACCTTGGAGTCTTGCCTGCCAGTTATTTTTATGCCTCTATTTTCATTGCTGAGTCATGAATTGCATTTGTCTGTCAGCACTTCAGTGAGCGTGACCACAGTCAGCCTGGCCTCATAGATGAAGGGCTGCACTTAGAAAACTCCTCATTCCTGCCAGGTTCCAGAGCCAGGCCACACCTGGATCAGGATGGCATCCGGCTGTGCCTATCTTGAAAACCATCATCTTTTCAGTGCTCAACATTTAATAATTTATAAGAAAACATTTATGTTATAGGGCACAGAATCTCATACATGGTCAGAAACTTTAAATCCTCCATGTTTATTTGTCTGTTTTTTCATCTTATTGATATTATTCTTAATTGAGGATCATTCATGAAAACAGTAGAAGATTCTCTTTTGTAAAATACATTTTATTTGATCTTTTGTTACCTGGATCTTGTATGAATGCATATTAGAGTATTGTTATTGATCCTTAGCCCTGTTGATTTGTGGCCTCTCTCAAAGTGCCAGAAGCAACCTGGGTTAAAGGTTTTTGAAATACCCTGTAGAGGTCCCTGAAGACAGTTTTCTCTCCTGACTTCAGTTCTTTTCATGTCCTGGGCATGATAGCTGCTTATTGTGTACTTTGGAGACACAGGTACTAATTAGTCATTGTAACCCATCAGCCCATCATAGGCCCTTCTCTTCTCTGCCATGTGGCATTTGATTTGCCAGTGTGTTTTGTCTTCTCAGGAGTATAAAGATTGCTTTAAGACCATCCATTCAAGTAGGTTAACTAAGATGCCTTTAATGTTAGTGTTTGGACATCTTCCAAATGCAAGGTTGTTGTTTTTTTTTTAATTTTAGATTTTTAAAAATATATTTACCTTTCTTTGAAAATTCTGTGAGTGTGAGCAATTTCCAAACTCTGTGTATTACCAGACTGCTATATCCTGAGAAGTGTTTGAAAGACTTAAGATTTGCAGGAGTAACCTGTGAACGCTTATCTTCTTTGTAATTGGTTACAAGTTGATAATTATTTAAAAGTTGTATCTCTATTGAATTCAAGTTGTCTACTAAGGTGAAGTGAACTGCGCTTTCCCACCCCCGATCTAGAAAGAATGCAGGGGAATCGGACTCAGGTTAGATAAAGACATACATCAGACGAGAGGTGACCAAAGAGAGGACAAAAAGAACCTCTTGTGGTGCTGTGATGCTTCCTTTCCCTCTTCAGAAAACATTGATTCGCCAAAATGCAGTATCAGGTCCTGGAGAACTGCGATGTTACATAGTGACAAGCATATGAAGGGAGTGTTTCTAACATTGAGCTGCCAAGAACCTGAAAGGAAAGCTGAGCTTTCTGAGACAGGGCGAGCACAAGTGTAACATACATGTCCTGTCCAGGAGCTGTGCCTGGTCATGTGGACCCCAGACCTGAGTGCTGGTCTCCTGTGTCACTCTGTTTCCCTGACCATGTGGAAACTATATCTGTGTTTTACTTCCTTAGTGCCAATTTAGTACTTTTCTCAGTTTTCCTTGCACCTGGTGTGTGATAGGTGTGTTACATGCAGTGTGCACCATATGTCTTCTCTGTGCTGTTTGCTCTCCCAGCATGTCCATCCCATGAAAGCTCTGCATCAGGGAACAGTATGCATATTGAGATTTGGTTGAGACTGGCACCAGGAAAGTGCCTGTATACTGTTGTTTGTCCCAGAGGCTGGTACACGTGGCCCCACCCACCTTCTTGTAAATGCTGGCAGAATCTGGGTGCATAATTGATCCAGCAAATACGTTGATTGGTTGATAGTACTCTCTATCTCATACACGTGAAATGTATATTTCCTTTTTTTCCAAGTAAATTTTAAGTAAGCATTTCACTATCTTTCTTGATCTAATAGTTTAAAGCAACTGATCATTTTGTTAAAGTGTTCTAGGTTTTATATTTTGTATATGTGTATAATTTTCTATGAATTCTCTTAGTGAATTTTGAACTTGTGAGGATTGGATGATGATTATCAAATTAAAGATACTCTCATATTAGTGGTTGAAAATTGCAGCTGGAAGTATTATAATAGGCTGATACTTAAAATATTAAGTAGTTTGATTTGCTGCAAATATTTTGCTACATTTATATTGTAGTCGTAAATTTGAGATATTTATATAGAGTATCTTTTTCTACTAAATTTGACCTTGTTAGCATTTTTTCTGATTTGGATTAGAAAATTTGCTTAAAATGCAAATATACTTTTAATTAGAAGTTGGTTAAGATTTTGTGTAAAATTTTCTGTATAGCATGTAACAAGGGACTCACATAATAACTAAGAAAGTAATTACTATTTCACTCAAGTGACACTGTGATTGAACAGCAGTTTGAAATAATAGAATTGGACCGTATAGTGACTTCCAGACTTCAACCATCCAGTGACCTCTTTGGAAGTAGGCCAGGTCTCAAGGGCCTTAGTCATTAAGTCACTAGAGCATGTGAATAAACATGATCATATTTATGCCCCCTCTTTTGGACCCAAAACATCTTAATATTTTTAACTAGCTGTAGTCAATTTGAAATGCATTAATATGGATCAGGTGAATGTAATCACTTGGCTTTAAAGAATAAGTGCTCATAAATCCTTTAAAACTTTTTCTTGGGATAAAATGAACTAAAATTTTGATTTAATTGTGACTGTTATATCACCATCATTTTTAGGAACTTGTTAAGAATTTCTTTGTTGTGGTAGTTTTGATCTACCAACATATTCCTGAACTCAGATCTTTCTGATATACAAGCTTTGCCAGTTGAAGTCAGTTGAGGGGTTGTGGGGAGCTTGATTTTACACTGAAAATATAAAGTTTTGAAATTTTCCCATTAAGTATCTCATTTACTGAGAAATCTTTTTAACATTTTATATTTGTCATATTCAGTCTTCCATTATCTGATGCAACACAAGATGAGTTTGTGTTGTATCTTGTCGCCCTCTCATGTCTCATTTTCAGTAAACAGTTAACTCCTTTCCCCTTTGCTTTTTGTCCTATATACAGAGTTTACGCAGTCCTTTAACCTATACTAGTCCATAAATACATACCCTTTGTCAAAGAGAATGTTCCAAATATTCCTGTACTGATCCTAGTAATTTTAGATATTAAAAAACATGACAGACTTGGGGAAAAGAAAGCATTTAATTGTATTACAGTCAATACTCATTTTTAGTAAGATTCAAATGAAAGAGTACATAGGAGAGCCTTTAGCAAACTTTAACAGATTGTACAAATATAGCATCAGGAACTTTGTTAAATGCCTATTATGTGTGTCTTGTCCTCTCTCACGTTTAATTTGGGGACTGGGTTTTGTAATACCAGCCTAGAACCCACATGACTCATACATCTGCTTTTAGGTCAAGGGCTATAACTTGATCAATCAGTTTAAGGCTTCTCTGATGCTTGTTTTGTTAGTGTTAAACAATGAATTTTACAAGTTGTCTTGTTATGTCATTGTGATTACTCAACACTAGATGTTTTTTATATTTTTATTAATTTTAATTAAAATGGCAAAATGAAAAAATAATTGATCAGATGATATTTAACATTTTGCTTCACGGGCATAAAGTTATTCTATTATCTAAGTTTTTTTGAAAGCTTTAAAAAGTATTAAGTCATTATATATTTAATACTTTTTGCATACCAAGGACAGGCAACTTAATGTTTATGTGGATAATGATAATAAGGTCAGCATTTGTGCAATTGGGGAGATTATATAAGTGAGGCTGACCATGCCATTCATGACCTCAGCAAACTGAAGCCTCACAACTTTCCAAGTACTCCCTGCAGATATCACTGCTAAGGAATACATTAATATCCTCCTGGACTTCTTAAAGAGGAAGTTATGCAACATTTGCAATATGTAACATGTCAGGGTTCATATAAAACCAAGGCATAGTTATTTTATATTTACTTCAAAGATCCTAACTTGTGACTCACTAAATTTTACATGTTAAATTAATGTGACATCAAAGAGTTTTTGTACATCTATTATAGTTAGTTCCATAATGACTGTTAATTTCAGTGAATGTTATGTATATATTTTCTTTCTCACATTAATTGTGTTTCTTGCCTTCAAAATTTTCAAAAATGTAAGGATGAAAATTAGGATTATAGGCTATGCATAGTTGTAGTTTCAGGAAGAGATTTCCATGGTTTTACATTTTGACATTCTAGAGATGAGGGCCTGTGAGCCTTTGTAATCTGTAGGTCATTCTAAGGACATTTTATTATTTTTCTCTTATGTTTAAAAATTATTCTATCTTCGACATGTAAAATTAAAAACCAAAGTTTCAGAAACATGAATAAAAGAGATTAGTAACTTCTAAGTGATAAATGAAATATTTTTAAAATGATCTTTTTGTTATTCAGTTGTATACATTCTGAAGTATTAGCAAAGGCTCTTAGTAGTTCTTAGTAGTACTTAGATCTTTACAGTGGAAGTATACTCTTATTAAAAGAAACCGATTCAAGTGGTACCATCTTGGTTTCAAGGTCAAAGGCCTAGTTTGATCTTTTAAGAATATAGCCTTTCTTGATTAAACTTCGATGATAGAATTACCATTTTACTAGACTGAGTGAAAGGCCAGTGCAATTCTTTCTGTTGTCAGTGTAAAGGATATTAGTACATTTTCTAATGTTACATGTTGATAAGTTTGTATTACTTAGTAAGTCATTTGACTTGTTCAAAGTCTGTTTTAAAAGTTAATATAAGGTTTTCTTAAATTAGCCAAATTAAATTTACTGTTGGTTGAATTTATATAAAATCAAATAACATAATAATACTTTCTATGAAAACAATTAATTAGAAAGTGTTATCTCTTTGCTTACCTTTAAAGTATTTCTATAAAGACCATTTTCGTGTTTTTGCAGGTACTGTAATAGGTGTTGTCATTTATACTGGAAAAGAGACTCGAAGTGTAATGAACACATCCAATCCCAAAAATAAGGTAGGCTAGATTGAGGAGCAACTGCTTTAATGAACTTGCTTTTTCCTTTCAGTAAGAAAGTTTATATAGTTCTGAGTAACTCATTTGTTTTAGCGTAATGTAGAACTTAAAAACAGACTTTCAAAAATGTTGATTTAGGATGTGAGTTTTCTGTATTTATATAACAGCATTCTCATACTGAAGAATTTCCAAAAGTATCTTCTCTTTGCTAATCAGTTTTATATGTGTCTTAAATTTTCATTGTTAGATATATAATTTGCCTATAATTTGACAGTTAATTGTGGCTGTCTAATTTCTTATCTTCAATCTATTTATTTTACAATTTATACTCTTTATTTTTATGTTGATGGTTCATTTTTAAAATAGAAATCTCTATTAATGTTTTTATAGCATTTAATTTGTTAATGTTACATTGTTATACCAGTTTCATTTATTTCCATTTCAGAAGAAGCATATTGAAAACCAAGTTTTAGTTTTAAAGACAAGACTGCTTGACTATATTCCTAAATTGATTATATTTCTAAAATTGTTACTTATGCAAACAATATGTGTGTAAGTTAAACCATAGCAAAAGCTAGCATGCATTCTCAATAATTACTACTAAGATGATGCATTTTATAAAATTGAAGTCACAATATGTGCTAATGTGCAAAGCTCTTCCTGACCGTTGGTTTTAATTATTTTTATTTGAAATATAATCCGTGTATATTTGAATAGAACAAAAAATCCTCACGTGGATTCTTGTCTCACTCTGTGGGTAGTTAGCAGAAAAGGTTGCCTTTCACTGGAAATTTTATTACAAAGCTGTAGAAATGAAATAATTCTTTGAAAAGATATTTTTAGGACAAGCTGTATTCCTTTTTTTTTTTTTTCCCCACTAAATACCATTTTTAAAATAGTTAACTTTGAAAATTAGGAAAGCATCACCAACCCTATGAAGCCCTGGGCCATTTGTGGCACAGTAGGTGGGGGCCTCTGCATGCTGCTCTGCTTGTTCCCACCATGCACTGGGGGACCCCGTGTGTCTCTTGTACTTGTTAGGACTCCAGATGTCTGTGTGTAACAGATATTAGCAACAATCAAAGAAAAATGTTGTGCAATTATTATTTTAATACAAATTCTGTTG
This sequence comes from Carlito syrichta, assembly GCF_000164805.1. Taxonomy (NCBI): domain Eukaryota; kingdom Metazoa; phylum Chordata; class Mammalia; order Primates; family Tarsiidae; genus Carlito; species Carlito syrichta. Next base: position 33,107 of record NW_007233104.1, read on the forward strand.
TGATAATGGACAAAATTATCTCCTTAGATTTATATTGCAATTTTATTCTAATTTGAGTTTTAATTATAGTCAAGTCAGTAATAGTGTTAAAATTATTGGAAAACAAATTATTAAACTTATTATTGACAGACAAATTATGAAGCTTATTATTGACAGAGTATTGACACACATGAATATTTATGTGTGTTTTCTGAGAAGTATGGTGATTTTTTTCTTAAGTGAGCAAAAACTAGAATATTCTAATGCACACACAAGTTCTAAGAGTTTCTTTTTAAAATTCATTTATGTTTACATTTATGATATTTTAGATTGAATTTAAAAATCTTAAAAGTTATACTGCCTTTTAATGTGCCTCTCTTTTTTTAATCCACCTTATTCTTCAGTTCAGTTTATTTGCTGTCAATTTTTCTTTGATTCAGTTCCAAATTTTTTTCCCCCTCTAGACATCTTTTATTTTTGGCTTATTGTACTCTTTACTTAGGGTTTTGATTCCAAATTAAAGTGACCTCTTAAGTTTATGGCCATGGTGAACAGTTAGTTCTGGTACTGCAGTTTTACCCCTGACTTGGCATTCAGCTGTGCTGCTAGCTGACCATTTAACCTTGGTCATTTTTGTTTTCTGATTTGTGAAATAGGGATAGGACTTAGGTGGCATTGTTGAGAACAATTAGAGGAAAAGAATGTGCTACATGGTAGATGCTTAATAGATACTACCTGCAATTCTTAATATTTTTCATTAAAATGATTTCCAGTTCCATAGTTTTCGATCCAACCCTTGTTGCAAATCAAGAAATAGTTATTTTGTAAATGATCTATACAAGACACTAGGCTCTGTACTGTTGGCTACCATGTAGCGTAGGAATTCTTCCAGTTTTCTACTGTCTCTCATTTCTCTTCTCCCTCCTCCTCTTCTCTCCTTCTTCTCTCCCCCTTTTTTAAATAGCCTTTTAAATTTCCTTGATGTTGGCATTATATCTCATAAGAGAAAAGACATCTTTGGAGTTTTACTGAATTAGATTTATATCCTTGCTACTCATCTTATTATTTTCACAAATTGGTGTGAAAGTGTTCTCAGTGGGTACTTAATAAGTGTTTGCTCCTCCTCCTCCACATGAGATCATAATCACAGTGATAGCTGAGACTTAGAGAACACTGTCATAAGGTGGGCACTTGTCTAAATGACTAATGCACTGTCTTGACCCCACATGATAGCCCACACTTCTGATTGCAGGGTGGGTGGTTGTTGAACACAGAGTTGGGTGTGTCAAGGAAGCATACTGTAAGAGAGGCAGCTTCTCAGACAGTGCAACTGATGGCAGAGCTCCTGGGGGTGTCTTCAGATTTATAGGTAAACTTCTTGTAAATATAGAGGTAAATTAAGAGAGATACAAAATATATAAATTTGCATATGTAATTAAATCTTCTGTATTAAATGTTAGTTTTATAAGGATAAAATTCAGGAAAAGGTTACAAGCATGCTACATTGGGCAAGAAGTTAACAGATGTAATTTTTCCAGAGGAAGTATTGATATTGATATATGGAATGAAAAAAATTATGTGGTATTTGTCCCTAAATAGAGAAGGGAAGACAGAAGTGATTGTGTACAGTTTGCAAGACATTATTTTCTGAAGACTGCATTTCAGTGTTGTTCTATTGCTTAGGAAACAGCAAACTTTTAGACTTCAAAGAAGGCTTTTGCAAGCAAAACAGTAAACATTCAAAAGGAGAATCTAGCCATTTACCTAAGTTTCATTGGAGTTCTTCAGGTAAACAAAACTGTTCCTGACACTCAATTCTGACAACTTTCTAACACATAGAATACATATGGGGACATTGATCGATAACTGGTCAGTTGAAATTTAATTTTCAGAGTTCATGGTCAGCAGAGTGATTTGAGCTGGAAATGTTTTTGGTGAGTAGTGGCTGACAGGATAGACTACATCACGCTGTGGTAGTAAACTGCCCATTGCCACTTGTTTTCCTCATGATACAGGTCTGACGTGGCTGACCGCTCTTACTGGTCATGATCCCTCAGCAACCCATCTTGGAAACATATTTCTTTGACCACTGGGATAAGAAAAAGTGGACATGGCAAATTACATACTGACTGATTGTCAAGGCTTCTTCCAGCAAGCCATATAGGTCACATGTCATTGACCAAAGCAATGAAATGGCCTCAAGGAAGTCGAAGGAAGCAGGGAAGTGTGTCATGTCTCCCATACAGGAGAAATCTGGAAATGTTTACTGAGTAACCTCCCTGACTACCCACGATAGGGGACAAGACTTCTCGGGTTTTCCCCAGTGCAGAAGGAAGAGGAACTGTGCAGAGCCCCGAGAGAATGCTGTCTTCTGGGGCTAAGTGAGGGAGAGGGACAAGGGATAGGATGTGGCATGGGGAAAGCCTTCCAGAGATGGTGAGCAGGCAGCAGCGTTGAGCTGTGGAGGTCATCTGCGGGGAGCAAAGAAAGAAGCCAGTAATAGGTATCACTGTTAAAATATTGGTCAAATTCCAGCAGATGCTGCAGACTAACAGGGTGGAATTCCAGTGCAAGGGCAACTCTAGAGGACTTATAAGGAGTTTTGAGGGAAAGGGAGGCCAAGGGCTAGAGGAAGGGAGGACTGAGCATGTTTTTGTTTCAGGTAGGGAGCTGGACTGTGGGGAGGTAATGGTGAGAGAAAGTTGACCAATTATACTAGAAGGGAAACAAATTTTATTGGTTTTATTTTTTGCTGGTGAGAAAAATCAATATCACAAAACTTAACACTTTAGATGAATAGAGGGTCTTATATTATAAAAAAAATTAGTTCTATAGAAGAATAAGTTTAATGGGCATCCAGTTGTAACTTAAACATATGAAACTAAGATTACTTAAAATTATATAGTGTTGTACAGCTACCACAAACAATATAACATGACTTCTTTGATTCTCAGAAAATATTTGCAATCAGTATGTCTCTTCCTCCTCTCTCCTTTCCCTCTTCTCTTTTCTTGTCCTCTTCCCTCCTTTTTTCTTTCACATACTCTTCATTTTCATTTATTTCATACCTTTATTACACTGCATATAACAGGATTATGCAAGTTTGCAAAATTGCTTGGAGTTGCTAGGATTAAAAATGACACAGGAAAGACAATGTTGATATAAGAAGAAAGTTAATCATAACAACAGTTGAGGTAGTGAAATTGATGCAGAGCATGTTAATGCCCTGAGACAGTTCCTAAAAGGATCCAGAAAGATTATATATCCTAAAGGTTTAGGCCCATAAGTTGCTGAGTGCTATTAAGGATCTAGCTGTTGCTGGAATTCACGCATTTATGAAGGAGCCAGGATGTGGCTATTCTCAGGCTGATGTTCAGGATCCAGAAGCAGAAGCAGAAGCAGAGATGGAGGCTGGGTAGGTCAGAGGTGCAGGTTGCATATGGGTGTGTCACTAGAGAAGGCGAGGAGGGCAGGTGGCCACAGCAGTGACTGCAGAGCATGGTGGACAGCCGCTGAGCAGTCTCCTTATGACCAAGTAACTTCGGAAGCAAAGTAGTTAACTGGTGATGAAATTGTAGAGTACAGTGATGAAAATGAGTTGATGTTTGGAGACTGTTAGAGACCCTGGAGTATCCAAAGTTACAAACTTGCTGTTATATTTTGGAGAGGAGGCGTTTCTTCTTTTAAAAAAATGTTTTCTAGTAATGAGGGTAGATAGCATGTGAAGACAGATTGACCATTATTTCACATATTCTAGTTTCATCGGTAATTCATCGTCTGAGGAGGCATGTTAGCAGTCTTATACTCCTCCATTGTTTGCAGATCTCTTGTAGTATAAGTTCAGTTTAAAAATACTGTATTGATTTACTTATCACCTTTACTGCATGATACAACGGCTAGAGAATCCTTTTCTTTCAGCCACAGATATAAGGATTTCATATCCTGTCACTAAGTCTGGCTGCCTCTGACTGCTTTCTCCACCTCTGCTCCTCCTGTCTGCTTGCACTGACACCTGCAGCATCCTTTGATGTTGTCTTCTACTATAGGTGTGGCCTACAGTATAAGTTTCCGGGATCTCATTGCTTTAAAAATAAAATAATCCAAATAATCAGTGCTACACAGAGTGGTTAGTGAGGACCTTTCCCAGTGTACTACTATTTTCTAACCCTGGAAGAGTCCATGGAGCACATGAGACTGTGTGGCAGAGATGGGTTCTGAGTCCATGGTGCCATGCTAGAGTGTGTAGGTTCCATTGGCTCTATTGAGGCAGCCACAGTGGGGAGGGTTCTGGCCTCCCCCACTGCTTCAACCCCTAACGGGCTCTCAATTGGCATGATCTCTTACACACATGACCTCCACCAGCCAACCCCATCGCCCAACTCCCACCCTCCCGCCCCTCCTCCCACCCCCTGCAAAGTGACCCAGCCCCAGATGAGGCCTCACATCCTGGGGAAGGCTATCCCAGCATGTCCTCAGCTACAGCTGCCATTTCCCCTATGGGTTTGACTGATGGGAGCACTGTCCTCCCCATCTTGGCTGCAGGTTCCTTGAGGACCAGTGTTTGTACTTTAAGAAATATCCCCCCAGAGTTAAGCAGATGGATGCTAATTATTTAGCCAATTTTATTAGTTGCTTTATAAAAAATATTTTAAACCTGTCATTCTCTTCAACTGATGTCCCATAACATCTTTTGGCCAGTTCTCCTTTTAGTCTTCATTTTGCCTTTTTTGATCCTTGAAGCTGCTTTAAAAAAAGTTATTACGAAAAATTTTATACCTACAGAAAACTAAAGAGAACAATATGATCACTTATATGCACAGCCCCTAAGTTTAACAGATGTTCTCTGCTTGCTTCATCTTTTCCTGTGATGACAGATATCATGCTACTTTATCCATTAATATGCATTTTTTTTAATAATGATTTTTTTTTTTTTTAAACAGAGTCTCACTCTGTCGCCCAGACTGGAGTGCAGCAGCCGCTCCCGGCCACCGCAGCCTCGACTGGCTGGGCTCCGGCAATCCTTCCGCCTCAGCCTTCCAAGTAGCTGGAACTACAGGGGTGCGCTACCACACCCGGCTCATTTTTTATTTATTGTAGAGATGAGGTCTTGCTAAGTTGCCCAGGTGGGTCTCGAACCCAGCAATCCACTCACCTCAGCCTCCCAAAGGCGTGGAATTACAGGCTGAGCCACCAAGCCTGGCTAATTAATTTTTTTTTAAAGAAAGTAGGATTTATTGAGAAAACAGAAAAGCTCCCACAATGGGAGGGGAATTGAGGGGGTTGCCCTTTGTTCTGTTTTTATCTCTGCTTTTTTTTTGAGTTGGGGTCTGGCTCTGTCAACCAGACTAGAGTTCAGTGACATGATCATGGTTCACTGTAGCTTCAACCTCCTAGGCTCGGGAGATTCTTCTCTCTCGCTTCCCAAGTTGCTTGGACTGTATCTGCACACCACCATGATTGGCTAACTCTGGAGACATGTCATCTCTGGAGGGCTCTGATGCTCACTCAAGATTTAGTACCTTTGCTCTAGTTCTTACATCCTTTTCCTAGCAGTCACTAACATCTAAAAATTTTTTTAAAACCCATAAAAAATGGTTAAAATATAGCTAAATTCAATGACTCTGACAGATGTTCCAGCTTCATTTACTCCTTTAGTTTTGTCCTTAAAATTAGTTATTGAAGTCTAATAATTTTGAAAAATATAGCTTTATGTCTATTGCAGGAGTTTATTAGAATATACAAAAATGTATCATGTTTTATCCAGACATTCCTACAATTTTGTTAGATGGAGGAAAATGCTAAGTTTAAAAGAAATTTTTAGAGCTGAGAATTAGCATATATTCTCTCATTATAGGGTTCATTTTAGTAGATGGCGTCTACTCAAAGTTTGAAATTTTTATTTTAAAACTTTGAACAAATCTAAAGTTTTTATCACTAAGTGCTGTTTTTGTAATAATATTTGATAAAAGTTTAAATTACAAGGAGTACAACTTGAGTAATAAACAGCTTTATAAAACCTAGCCTCAGACATATTTAATAAGATGAGACTTGATTACATGTAAGAGGGAAAAAATTCTTACAGAGGTTAAGAAAAATCTATCGTGACAGATTGCCATTTTCACGCCATTCACAATAATAAGTTGCTCAGAGCAAGAACATCAAGGATGAAATGATAATACAAATTGCTTCAAGCAGTTATTGTAATCCCTTGGGTATATTGATTTGTGTTTCTAATAAAAAGATGCTTTTAAATGTCTCATTGGCTGAGAGACAGGTGACACGAGCCATTACATGAATTAGAGCCGCTTCTTGTTATCTGAATTGTTGTCAAGGCATTTTCAGACCATAGAACAAAATAGAGTCAGCTGTGGTGTACTTTGCAAGTTGAAATATGAAGGCAGAATAGCTTTCTTGTTTTAAAAAGGGCAATCTATTAGTACTTTAAAAGTTATATTGATTAGTATTGCATTACAAAAGATAACTTAATTTTTTCTCTTATGGTTACGTACAATCATAGAACCCCTTGATTTTTCTAATAGTTGGCTTTTCAAGTAATGAAATATTAGGGTTTAAATACTTGTTTAAAAATGTGCTCATGTGCTTCATAAAAGAGTTGCCTGTTGTAGAATACAGTATTACATCAACCTACAGAGACAGAAAGACTCTTGGGATTCTTTTTTTGGATAACTGTTATTACTATTAACAAATCATAGTGTTTCTGTGCCTCATCAGGAGAAAATTAACTAGAAAACAACCCTACCATGCAGTAATTCAGCAGCATATAGACTAGACCCAGTGTGACTCTTTGAGTGATGCCAATACACACCTTCACTTGTTTAACCAGTGTACTTCAATATTACAACTGCTCATTTTTTTTTTTCATTCATTTTATTTTATTTGGAGTAAAGGGGTCACTTATAACCTCATTACTAAGGTTTAATGCAATTTTACCAAGTGTTTTTTTTTTTTTATGAAGATGTGGGGTACAATTCAGGGTTAAGTATACAAACATTAATTATGCAGGTACCTTTGTTAATGAGGCATGCCCCTCCTTCCCCCAGCAGTTTCCTTCAACTTCCAATCCCACCCTCTGCGACAGTTTCCCAGTACTGCCAACCCCTTCCTTATAGTAGTATAATTGTTCAAGGTTCGCTTATGAGTGAGAACATATGATGCTCTGTTCTTTGTTTCTGTGATTGATCTACTCTAAATCCATCGAAGTTGCTGTGAAGTCCATATGTTTGTCCTTCTTTATGGCTGCATAATATTCCTGTTAAAAACTGTATTTTTTAATCAGCAGTGTGAACATAAATAAATTTATAATATCAGGAAAGTAATAAAGAAGCAAAATGCTAAATATTGAAAAAGTGATTCTACTGATAACATCTGGGACATAATACTCTATCAGAGTACATAGCAAATATCTTAGCTAGAGAACTTGGACTTTTTAAAAAATCCTTTCAAATATGAATTTGATTATAAAGCATATATTCCAAATAGTAAATGTAACTGTTTTTATTTTTTGAAATAATGCTTTGTACCACAACCACAACTTAGTTTTACATAAAGTTGTAAATGAAAAGGGCTTACTAACCATTTGTTGTATATTAAGTAAGAACTATATTTGACAATATTTCATCATATATAGGCAGCACAGCTAAGTTCTCTTAATCAAAATTTGTATCAGAAGAGTATAAGTTATTCAAGAAGCAAGTATTTTCATGATTGTCCTTATTTTTTTTTAACTTCTTGATTGCTTACCTAGAGGCAATAAAAACGGTTAGAAATTTATGCAACTTGTGATAATGACTTATTTATCATGACATATCCTGCAAAACTAAGCATTTCTTCCTACCAGACCATGTCAGGTATTTCTGATGGGCATTCTTAATGTCTGGTAAGACTGAGAAGGAGAAAGATCAGCCTCAGAGCCTCTACACTGGACTGAAAGTGGGCCTGTGGTTAGTAGTTATATGTTTAATGAAGATGGAGAAATGAGATCATGAGCTTTTCCTGTTTGAAATTCTCAAAGTAAATATCACCTTCCTCAGGAGGATTTCTGTAAGCCACCAGACTGAGATGGGTCTGTATATCATGGATGCCTGTCATCATGCACATAAGGTCCCTTCATGGCTGCCATGTGTCATAAACAGGTCACACACATGCTGTGAGTTCCAAAGCTGACTTTACTGGGGACAATCTTTTTTTTTTTTGAGTCGGCGTCTAACTTTGTTGCCCAGGCTGGAATGCAGTGGCACACTTACGGCCACCGTAGCCTCGACTTGCTGGGCTCAGGCAATCCTCCTGCCTCAACCTTTCAGATAGCTGGAACCACAGGCACGCGTTACATGCCCGGCTAATTTTTTGATATATTGTGGAGACGAGGTCTCACCAAGTTGCCCAGGCTGGTCTCGAACCCCGGGCTCAGGCAATCCTCTCGCCTCAGCCTCCCAAAGTGCTGGGATTACAGGCTTGAGCCACTGCACCCAGCCTACTGGGGACAATTTCAAGCCAGCAGTCAGCTAGGAGGGAAGATCCTTTAGGTTTTCCTGTCAAGGTCTAGTGGAGTGGGACTCTTGGCCCTCTTTCCTCTGTGCCCCTACTGCCATCTTCCCTTCTTAAACAGAGAAGCACTTAGTCATTCAGGTAAGCACCAGTGCTGAACCTTGAGCCAGCCAAATGTGATGCTTGTTCTTGGGGCTGATACCTGGGACTGGAAAACCACTCATGGAATAGGAAGCCTAGGCCAAGTGCTCCTTCCACTGGGGCCCCTGACTCCAGCACCTGCTGACTCACTGTGCAGGGAGTTTATGGCACATTCCCAGGAAGCATTGCCACAGCAACGCCCTGCCTTGCTTCCTCACAGACATGGAGTCCATGGCATAAGTACCACTTACCCCATTCTCAGTTGTACCTTCAGTCTCAACACTGGGTCTGACATATTTATTAAATGATCGGATTGATTTTCTTTTCCTTTTTAAAAAAATTTTTATTTTAGAGATGTGGCATACAATTCAGGGTTAAGTATACAAATATTCATTATGCAGACTCTTATTGATGAGGTGTGTGTTCCCTTCTCCTCACCCTGCATCCAGCAGAATCCTACTACTGTCAATCCCGCCCGCCACCCCTCCCACAGCAATTTCTCACCACTGATAATCCTTTTCTTATAGTATTACAATAATTGATCAATGTCCACATATGAGTGAGAACATGTGATACTCAGTTCTTTGTTTCTGTGGTAGGTCACTCAGCATTATAGACTCTGATCTATCCAAGTTGCTGTGAAAGTTCATAATTTTGTCCTTTATGGCTGCATAATATTCCATTCTGTATATGTACATTTTAAAAATCCAGTCCTCTTTCAGTGGGTAGCATGGATGGTTCCATGTTTTTGCTATTGTGAACAGTACTGCAATAAACACGTGCAGGTATATTTTTCATAGTGATTTGAGTTCCTCTGGGTACATTCCCAGTAAGGGGATTGTGGGGTCATTTGGAAGGTCCATTTTTAGACCTTTTAGGAATCACCAAACTGTTTTCCACAGAGCTTGTACAAGTTTACACTCCCACTGACCCTGTAGAAGTGTTCCCTTTCCCCTGCATCCTCTTCAGCATCTGTTGTTTTTTTGAGTTATTGATGATAGCCATCCTGACTGGAGTTAGGTGGTATATCAGTGTGGTTTTAATTTGCATTTATCTGATGACTAGTGAGGCTAAGCATTTTTTCATGTATCTGTTGGCTGCTTGTATATGTTCTTTTGAGAAGTGTCTATTCATATCTTTTGCCCACTTTGTAATGGGGCTGTTTGCTTTTTTCTTTTTGGCACTTTTGAGTTCCTTATAGATCTTAGGTCGTTAGACCTTTGTCAGATATACAGTTGGCAAATATTTTTTTTCAGTCCATGGGCTGTCTTTCTCTCTTGATGGTTTCTTTGGCTTTGCAGAAGCTTGTCAGTTTGATGAGGTCCCACTTGTCTATCTTATCTCTTATGACCTGGGCACTTGGGATTTTGATCAGGAATTGGTTTCCAGTTCGAGTTTCCATAAGGGTGTCTCCTGCATTTTCTAAGGTTCTCATAGTTTTAGGTTTTGCGTTTAGGTCTTTGATACATTTAGAGTTGACTTTTGTGTGTGGTGATAGGTGGAGGCCTTGTTTTAATCTTCTGCATGTGGTCAGCCAGTTTTCCCAGCACCATTTACTGAATAGGTTCTCCTCTCCCCAGTAGTTGATGGTGGAGGCTTTGTTGAAGATGAGTTGGTTGAGAAATTGTGGTTTTGCTTCTGGAATCTATCTTGTTCCATTGGTCTGTATGCCTGTTCTTGTGCCAGTACCAGGCTGTTTTGATTATTGCAGCTTTATAATAAAGTATAAAGCTTAGGAGTGTGATACCTCCTGCTTTTTTTTTTTTTTTTTTTTTTTTTTTTT
>NW_007233104.1:43679-55784 GCF_000164805.1 Carlito syrichta
GCCAAGGTATTTCATTTTTTTGTGGCTATTGTGAATGGAATTGTGCTTTTTATTTGGGTTTCTGTTTGTTTATTGTTGGTGTATAGTAATGTGACTGTCTTTAATCCATCAACAAGAAATATCCATTCCAAACATATATACACCCAACAATGGAGCACCAACTTTCATAAAGCAGATTTTTATTTTTTATTTTTTGAGTTGTAGTCTCACTCTGTTGCCCATACTGGAGTGCAGTGGCCTCTCCTGGCCACCGCAGCCTCGATCTGCTGGGCTCCGGCGATCCTTCCGCCTCAGCCTTCCAAGTAGCTAGAACTACAGGAGCGCACTACCACACCCGGCTAATTTTTCGATTTATTGTAGAGATGAGGTCTTGCCTGCCCAGGTGGGTCTCGAACCCGCGGGCTCAGGCAATCCACTCACCTCAGCCTCCCAAAGGCACGGGATTACAGGCTGAGCCACCGAGCCCGGCTTATTTTTTTTAAGGAATAGAATAATTCATGTTTTCTTTTCCTCTGTAGTTATAACTTTAAAAAAATCCTCAGAAACAAATCTTGACAAATCTGGTTTTTACTTATTCATCTTTTATACCTTTGAAAGAATATTCTGAATGCTAATATTTTGCTTAATTTGATTTTATTGACATTAGTATTAACTGTACATATTTTAAAACTGTAAAAACTAAAACTTATATATGATAGACTTAAGGTAAAATTAAATAGCTTTTATTTTTAGTATCATCAGTGTGATTAACTGTTGTAAAACTAAAATACATCATGTGACTAAGAGTTTTTCTACTACAATGAAATATTAATTCCACAAGATTTTGAAGAATACAATAATAATAATCAGTGTCCACTCAAAACTGACTTTACCATCTAGCTCCTCAGCCCTCTAGTCTTCCTCTAGGATGTCATTGCCATGGGCTCCCTCTTTCTAAACTGCTTTTGAGTCCCAGAGTCATAGAATGGCTACTGTCCTCCATGTCCTGACGACCTTTTGGTTCTACAGTTGTAGTACAGTGACTGTCCTCTGTGTCCTGATTGACATTTGGTCCCAGTTGTAGGATAGCAACTGTACTCTGTCCTAACTGACCTTTGGTCTCACAGTCATGGGACTGTCCTCCCTGTCCTGACTGACATTTGATCTCACAGTCTTATGGCGACAGCTGTCCTCCGTGTTCTAATTGACCTTTTGGTCCCACATTCGTAGGACAGCATCTGTCCCCAGTATCCTCACTGACATTTGGTCACACAGTCACAGGACAGTGATATCCTCTGTGTCTTGACTGATCTTTTTGTCCCACATTCCTAGGACAGCTAACTGTTCTCTATATCCTGAATGACATTTGGTCCCAAAGTTGTAGGATGCTGATTGCCCTCAATGTCCTGGGTGACCTTTCATCCCACAGTCATAGGATGGTGACTCTCCTCTCTGTCCTGACTGGCATTCGATCCCACAGTCATAGAATTGTTCTCAGTTCCTCCATAATGATCAGTGTTCTCCCTCCAGTGGCATGGAGTATACTAAATCACATTAATCCATCAATTTCCTTCCTTCTCAGCAACCTGCTCATAGTTCATTATACACAATTTGGGCTGTCCTCATCTCTCACCCAAGCAACGAAAATGCCTGTGCTCCTCCAGATCCTCTCTCCTCACCCTCCCTTTTGTTCTCCACATCATAGCCAGAGTCACATTGATAACACTGAATTTATGTGGGTATTTCTTTGCCAAAAACTGCTGAAGGATTCATGTTACTGTGTGGTAAGTCCCGCATCTTCACTGCACCCACCAGGCGCCTTCTCCCTCGTGCTGCTTCTGGACTGCTTCCCCGCCCCCCACTCGCTGCTTGACCACAGAGACTTGTCAGCCGTCTTATGGCAGCCTGTGGAGAACCTGCCTTTCTGTCTAAGCTCTTAGAAGGGATATCACTGAATACCTGTGTGACTTCTTGTTTGTCTGTGTCTTCTGCTCAAATGCTAACTTCTTGACTCTGAGGACTCTCTGTCTTGTTGTATCCAGTTCCCACACAAGGCACATGTCAGTAAGCGCTGGTTAGAAAAACTAGTCAGCCCATGATCGCCATTTGCTTATTTGTCTCTCTCTTCCTGAAGATGTCAAGCTCTTTGGATCCAGGAGCTGTGTGCCCTGCTCATTCTAGGGTCCCAAACTCCTCACACTTAGTGAGATGTTGGACAGGATGCATGAGAAGCTAAAAGAGGATGTAAAGATGATTCCCATGAATGTGATGGACAGTCTTTGCAGGGGAGGTGGACATAGCTTTAATAAAAATCAAAAACATGAAATGCTGTATAGGATGCTAGAAATGCTCAGATGACGTGGAAACTGGAGCAGAGTATGAAAGGAGTGCACGTGTGTTGAGTATGTGCCATATAGTCAAGTACTCCACTAGGAATTCCCTGCAGTGTCCTATTTGTGATTTGTAGTCTTCTCTTTATTTAGGGGGTTATTATCTGTTACCGTTCTTGATTGACACTTAGATTGTCCCCTCTCTGTCCTTGGGAGCCCTTGTAGGCTGGCGTCTATGTCCTATTACTATGAGCCCATCATTTTCTAGTATTTTTTGTTCTTTCTTCCACAGAAAGATGTTTTAGACTCATCTTGTTTTTTCTTTTTCCCAGCCCTGGAATCAGTTCTGGGTTCTTTTTGGCAAAGGATGGTATTTAGAAGTCAAGTTCTGGGAACTGGGCTGGCTCTTTTGTACTGGTATATGCTGTTTCCAATCCCTACAGCAAACAGAGTGAGGTGGCATGTGTATGTTTGTATGGATGGATGAGAGTGGGTGGGTAAATGAATGTATGGTTGGGTGGGTGGGTGGGAATATAGATGGATGGATGAGGTGGGTGAGTGAGTGGGCAGATGGATGGACAGGTATATAGAAGGATGGTGGGTGGATGGATGGGTGAGTGGGTGAATGGATGAAATGGGTGGCTGCGTGGGTAGATGGATAGATGTATAGGTGGGTGGGTGGGTTAGTGAGCAGATGGATGGACAATTATATAGATAGATGAGTGGCTGGATGAATAGTAGATAAATGAATGGATGATGGATGTGCATACACACATTTAAATCTGTATTTATATTTATGTATATTGAACACCATGAGTTCAGACGCACTTCTTCCAATTCAAGTACACAAAGATACTTCTAGTTTTCTCTTTCCATATTGTCAATTCTTCCTTGACAGTGAGAAATCTGGCTACCATTATACTGAGTATATTTACTTATTTGAGCAACACCTTCAGTACCTAGCCTGCATCCCTCTTTACATCCCTGTTGAGGTCAACATCCTGCCCCAGACCACCCTTATCTGTCTCCTCCCTCATTGTGCTGGACCCTGACACTGCACCGGGGTCTGTACCTTCTCAGGACACCTAGACCAATTTACCTAGGCACATGCATGTTTACTGTGTTTAGATGGCAAGACATTGACACATTTAAGTACTGTTCTCCAGATTTTTCAACTTTTATTCTATTTCTTGAGGACTAAAATCTTGTATTTGTTGATTTTGTATACTTTAGCTGAATTATAGTGTGTGAAGGTGAACAAACACATTAGGTATTTAATTAATGCTGATTGGACAGATGCATTCATCATTGAGTGAACCAATGAAAGACAATGCAAGCTACTTAAATCATTATCCTTGCAAAGAGCCTTTTAGATGAATATGAGATAGTACTTGTCTTTAATTGATATCAGAGAAATCATTATCTCAAGTCCTCTTCTAATGTTAAATTTTGCTCAGTGAGCAGAAGTTTTTGCACATCTGTTGTACCAGACTCCTGTGCCCATAGAGCAGGTTGAACTCACTGTGAGAGCACCTTCATCTTTCCATAGAAAATTCTGGGGAAGCCCAGGGGCTGTACATGTGGACCTCCGTCTCCTCATCCTCCACAACCATCAGTCTACCGTTATCATGAGCCCAAGGAAAGAAATCACTGAAAGGTGTGTTACCTTTCCTTTCTCCACCTGTTAGTCAGAAAGTCCTCTCTCCTTGAGGTATTGCTGTTGTAATTGGTTGGGCATTAGAATAACATTGTCTTTAAAGAGATTATAATCAAAAGGTGGAATCTGTGATAGATACATTTGTCTTCTGTTTCTTTCCCTATACAAGAAGGAACCCCCCAACAACTGGTATTAACTTTTTGGAGTGTGGGCCTCTTGTAGGACAGGTTTCCTCTGCTAGGGAAGTGTTCTAGGAATCCATCAGCATCAGTATACCAGCTAGCATTATTGTGAGAGGCTGCATTCGACTTTAGTTAATTTTCATTTTTTTGGAGATTCTTTCAATACATTTGTCAATTTCATAATGGGTAATTTATGAGCCCTGCTCACAGCATGCTGAATATTCAGCAGTTTTTGACCAAAAAAATGACATGATCCCTGTGCCCCAAGCTCTCTATTCACCCCATCTCGCCCTGAACAACTTTTTTTGTTTTTTTGAAAAAGCAAGTCCTCAAGGGGAAACATTTTGCAGATGTGGAAGAAGTGAAACAAAAAATGGCAAAAGCACTAAAAGGCATCGAAATTGACCAGTTTAAAAACTGTTTTGAGCAGTGGAGAAAGCGACTTGATAACGTGTATTGCATCAAATGAAGCGTACTTTGAAGGTGACTGAAGTTTAAACATTTAAGAATAAATACACAATTTTCAATAAATACGTTCTGGGTTTTATTGGGTCCCTCCCTCATATTTTGCACACAGTCTCTTTTAGAAAATATTGATTTATTTTAAGTGTGACTTGCTGTGGTGGCATCAAAGATATTAGGGGTTTTTTTTTTTTTTTTAATGTTCCAAATTAAGTGAACTCAAAGTTCATGAACAGACTTTCTAGGCCTAGAGTTCAATCTATGACTTCTAAACCATATAGCAAGTCTTTTTTTTTTTTTTTATTGTAGTAGTGTTGATAGCTCACACTAACTGTATTACATAGACTCATGTAATTGCCAAAACTGTATCATGGGCACTCTCTCACCACCACAAAATAAAGATGTAACAATTAGAAATAGACAACAGAACAAACATAACATTACTACATAAAGCTCATTAACCTGTGAAAATGAACCATTTGTGTATGATACAATTCAGAGAAGGGATTTGTTTTGGTTGAATCTTTAGTCCTTCAAGCAACAGTTTTCTTAAGTTAAAGTCAATAATTTGTTTTGTTATTACAATTACAAAAATTGTTTCATAGCCTTAAGATACAGACATGGTCTGAAACACACAATATAGAGAACAAAATTTTCATAATGGATCAATTTAATATGTTTTTAATTCCAAATAATATAAAGAAAAATGACTGCTTCCTAGGTTTAATTTCCGTCACAGATGATGCATCTGCCTGTCCCTTAGATGGAGGCAGCTGATGGTGCCACAGTGCCATTTCAGAAGGGTGTGTATGCACGCTGCCTTATTAGCAGTCAAATCAGGTTACTATTGAGTGTTTCTAGATGTAAGAAGAAAGATTGAAAAGTTTCCTTGCATTCTTTTGATTAGTAATCAATCTTCTTTCGATAGATATTTTTAAACCTTAGCTTTCTGGATTAAAAAAAATCATAATTTTTTTTGAGGGGGAAGGTTTTTTTTATCAATTTTTTTTTTTTTTTTAAGGCCAAGAGATTTATTAAAGCGGTGATTACAAGGGAAAAAGGGAAGGGGTCTGTGGAGAGAGAGAGAGAGAGAGAGAGAGAGAGAGAGGAAGTGGGAGAGAGGCGGGAAGAGAGCTGCAGAGAGGGAGAGAGCGACAGAGAGAGAGAGAAAGAGAGACCGAGAGAGACTATCAATATTTTTTATTTCGATATTGTGGGATACAGTTAAGGGTTAGGTATACAAATATGCTGCATTCAGGCCCCCTTGTTGATAATAGGTGTCTCCCCGTCTCCAGACAGATGTTTACTGCCATTAGTCCCATCCCCCCCCCATAGTTTCCCGACACTGTCAGTCATTTTCTTATAGTAGTGCATTGGATGATCAAGGTCCACTCTAAGAGTGAGAATAATCATAACAATTTTAAAGGTAATTTATGGATGTCAGTTAACTGAAACAAAGATAACTGGATTCTTGGGCATTTAAAAATATCGATGTTATTTGCATAATTTCATTTAATACATGCTTTAAATCATTTTAAGGATGTTAGACATGCTAGGTTGTAACTTACATGTCCTAATTTTGTCTTAAAGCAGGCTGCATTCGACTTCAGTTTGATACTTTAAAAAAAAGGGAAGGAACTCAGTATCTGAATTTATTTTATAAATTAAAATTTACAGATATGTCAGGAAAAACATATCTGTATAAGTTTTAAGAGTAAATAAAGAGTAGTCTAATTATCTTCCCACTTAAAATGAATATGAATATTTCAAGGAGTATACAAATATGTCAATTTACTATTTTATTAATGCTACAATATTAGTTTTTTCAGAGTAAAATAGAGTTTTCTTTGGCCATCCTTGTGCCGCTCTTTGAAGGCAGGGGAACTTGCTGGTAATCCCATTTCTATTTATTGTTTATTTGAGTTTCTCTGTTAGTTCTGGTCATCGTATACAGATCAAGCTATTTGCTGTAATTAATTAATGTTAAGTTGTTTCTTTTCTGTTTGTACTACTTTAATTCATTATATAAAAACTGTGATAAGTTATGGTTCATACTACTAAATTAAATATAGACTATCAGTGGCCTGTTTTGTGACTGTCTCTCTCCTGAGACTAGAGAGTGAGTCAGCTGGAGAACTTGATTCCTCTGACTGTGTTGAGTCCACCATAGTAGGCGGCATTTAGAGGAAAGCATTGAGTTGAGACATGGACTTGGAACAAGTCAGAGGTACAAGACTCTGAGTTCTAACTCCATCTCATTAGAGCCCTTTGAACCTTTGGTAAATTATCTGATATCTACAACATTTAGAAAACACATCACCTGACACATCATAAATGACCAAAATGTAGTCAGAGGCTATAAGAGAACTAGGAATTTTAAAATATTAATGTAAAGAAAAATATGTAACTGGATTTTCTTTAAAAAAATAGATTAAAAATCTTGGCAATAGTCTTGAAAACGGAGTTTTGATTTGAAAGATTTGAGAACTGTTGAAATTCAAGAGGCCAAATCATAAAGAAATGCAGATAGAGCTTAAGGTATAAACAGTAGAAAAGATACAATGCAGTCAAACTACTTCATCACAGACATCTTGTCAGCCTGTGCCAGAAAAGAGAGCGAGAGGAATTGGAGAATCAAAAAGGTTGTTGTGGGTGTGGGGCTCCTGCCTCTCTCCACAGAATGCCCAGAGTGAGCTGTGGAAACAAGGGGATGCTGGGTGATGGGTAACCTGCCAGGCAAACCCAGCCCTAGGTTGCTTCATGGGGTCTGTGGGTTAGAGCACCTGAGACAGCCCTCTGAGAGCCCCACAGGCTCCAGAGGCATGTGTGAGTGCCACAAGTTTCTGTCTCCAGGAGAGATGCAGACTGGAGAGAGTGAGGCCAGTGAACTGCACAGCATTTTGGTAGTGAAGAATGAGTATGGGCTAACATCAGAGTGGGTAACTTGGGGATTGCGGTCTTGGGGCCCCAGATGGGACACTTCCATGGGCTTTGGCTTTAGGAACCCACCAGGTTCAAAGTGAAGCTCCAAAAAAGATTCTCTCCTGGCTCTGGAAGCACAATCAAAGTGTCTTCCATAACAGAGGCTCAGTACACAGGAAAGAAGACCTTACGAGGCCTGTCCCACGTGGGGGAAGGGTATTTCTCCCACTCTAGCCCTCTGTAGTCTTCCTGTCTCAACCAGTGGCATGAGGTACAGATGAGGGGAACTGAGAGCCACTTATGAGGGGCAGAGGCCAGGGGCACAGACTCATTTAAGCATTGAGATGTAATCATAAAATTACAGAGTGCTCCTTCTCCCATACCTGGCCTGTTCAGTGCCATAACCTTGGGTCCCTCTGATAAAGACTGTAGAGTCTCTCTGAGAAGGAGTCTTTAGGGAAACCCAAAGTCAAGGGCACCGACAAAACTAAGGACATGAGAGGAATCAGCAGCCTCTAGCACCTACAACTACAGCAGATGTTAAACATAATCTAGCCTCTGGCAAAATCAACATAAAACCTTATACTAAAGGGTGCTTAACTACTATTATCTGGTACAGAATGTCCAGCTTTAAATAGACATTATAAGATGTACTAAAAGGTGTGGGGGGTAGGGAAGCAGACTGAAGAAACAAAGCCAGACTCAGATAAGACACCGATTTTGGAATTATCAGTTGGAGAATTTGAAAGAACTGTGACAAATATGTTAAGAGTTATAATTGAAAAAAATGACAACAGGTAAGAACAGTTGGTTAGTATAATTAGAACAATGAAAACTCTAAGAAAGAATCAAAAGGTAATGCTGGAACCCAAAATCACTGAACAAAAATGAAAAATGCCTTTCAAGGGTTTATTAGTAGACTAGATGTGGCCAAGGAAATAATTTTGAACTTGAAGATAGGTCAGTTAAAATTCCCAAACTGAGAAGCAGTAAGAAAAAAGAAAAACAAGGAGCAGAACATCCAATAAATATGGGACAAAAGGTATAAATATGTGTGATGGGAGTACCAGTAGAAGAATGAGAGAGTGATATGGACTACCAGATGACATTTTTTAAGTAATAAGTCTGAGATCTTTCCACGGTTTATGACAGACACCAACACACAAATACAGGAAGCTCAGAGAACACCAAGCCAGGTAAATATAAAAAAAAAAAATGCACACTCAGGTATATCATATTCACACTACAAAAAAAAAATGCAAAGAGAGAATCTTGAAAAAAACCAGAGAAAAATAAAATGTTGGCCTAGCAAAAGCATGTAATACTTTCCATCCCAGTGAATTAGCTAGAACCCATGCATGTCGCCGTATCTGAGGGGAGTCTTGGATAATGTTGGTACAGTTTTGTTGAACTGGAGTAATAGGTTACTGGGAAATACAGTTGACCCACATACAACATGGGAGTTAGAGGCACCAACCCCCTGTGTAGTCAACAAGTAACTATTAGTATGTTCCTATTGACTTGAAGCCTTACCGACAACATAGATTGGCAGTTAACCCATATTTTGTGTGTTGCATGTATTATATACTGTATTCTTTCAATAAAGTAAACTAGAGAAAGAAAATGTTATTAAGAAAATCCAAACAGAAAATATATTTTCTATCTGTTAAATGGAAATGTGGCATCATAAAGGTCTTCATCTTTGTCATCTTCACATTAAGTAGCCGAGATGGAGAAGGCGGCAGCAGGTCTGATCTTGCTGTCTCAGGGTGGCCAATTCAGAAGTGGACCTATGTAGCTCAAACCCTTATTGTTCAAGGGCTGGTGAAAAGAAATTGATAGAATCAATCTTGGACCAGAATGAGAATAAGGAAGAGCAAGACTGACAGAACAGGGAAGGTTCTTGATTAGCCTAAGGGGAATGAAAAGGATGGCTTAAAAGAGTAGGCTAGAAGCTTCTAGAATCCAGAAATTAAAGGGTATACCTTTTAAAAAACACATTATGAATGCAGTAACTTCTGGATTTCACACATTCAAATAATTTAGAAATTTAGAGTGTGAAATTTCCCTCAACCTCAATCTTTTTCGCATTCTCACTCCTCAAGGTAGTTCATCAAGAGCAGTAAGATGTGTGTGTGTGTGTGTGTGTGTGTGTGTGTGTGTGTGTGTGTGTGTCAGTGCATGTTTGCACACACTCACACATGTGTACAGGCCACTACATCTTTACATTCATCCATCTGCTGTATTGAAGGCTCTACTGGACTCCTTCCCAGCTGTATGTCCTGCACACGGTGTTGCTGCCAGCTTAGCTGCAGCAGGGTGTGCCTGCTGAAAGCTTCTACCTCAGGTTTGTGCTGCCTGGGCAGCATAGTCAACTGATGACATTCAGTTCATTGTCATGGATGAAAGTGCTAAGCTGTGTTTGTAAGACTGTCAGTTTAACTGTTGTAAGAATGTTTATATTATAATCTTGCATTATTGTATATATTATTCCATCAACCATGCATTTTCTAAAGTTTCAGAAATGTCCTTTATTTAGCAGCCTATAAAACATTAAGTCTAGTTTTGCTCCAGTTTAGTTTTCCTCAAGAATAAGCTTCTTTCACCTATCAGATTACTAAGTAACACTTTATCTTAAGCCTTAAAGCAGTATAAGCTATACTTGCATTCATCTATGAAGCATTAGTACTTGAATTTTGGTTAGTACTTGAATTTTGCCTAATTAATATTTGTTTTCTGTTATACATTTTTCTGATTTTTGTTTTTCAATTTTTATCAGCTTTACACACATGCACAAAAGTGCACAAAGTTAAAAAATTGTATTCCTCAGGGAGTCATCACAAAATGAGCACCCCCTCATAGGGCATATACCGTCAAGAAGTAGAACACTGGCTTCTCAGAAGCTTCCCTCCCTCACCAAGGTGACCGTCACTTCTTGTCTAAGGGATTGGTTATTTTGGCCTGCCATTAAAGTTTACAGAAATGGAGTTAAACAGCATGTGTTCATTTGTGTTTGGCCGCTTCTGTGCAGTCGTGTGCTATGTGAGGTACTTTCATGGCTACATGTCCAGCACTCTGCTCCTTTTCATTTTTGTATTGTAGTCTCTTGTATGAATAAGCCATAGGTGTATGGAGCTGCAACTCTCTTCTGAATGGAACTCTGGATTCTTTAGAGCTTTTTGCTGTTAGTAATTGCTCTGCTCTGAATGATTATGAATGTGCAGCCTGAAAGCCTGTCTGTAAGACACGTGCCTAGAGAATGGAATTCCTAGGTCGTGTAACGTGTCTGTATTTGTTTCCATCATTTTCATTCTTCCTAGCTCAAGTTTCTCTACAACCCTATACATACTTGTATTGTCTGTTTTATTTTATTTTTTGATTTTAGCATCCCAGAGGGTGTGTAGTGATTGTATTATCTCATTGTGTTTTTTGCTTTCATTTCCTAGGTGACTACTGAGGTGGAGCTTTCTTCTGTGCTTATTGGTATGGCTGTCTGGGCATTTTGGTTTGAAAAACTCCCTGTTCACGTCCTTTGCTCATTTTCTATTGAATTATTGGTCTTTCCTGCTAGTTTGTAGGAACTTTTTGCATATCCTAGATGTGAGCATGTTGCAAGTGGTGTGTGCCTGGTTCTCTCCCATTCTGCTGCCTGCCTTCTTGCTCTCTTCTTGGTATCTCGATGAACAGCAGTTCTTAGTCATGATGTCATCCAGCTTATCCATCTTTTCTTTTTATGGTTTAAGAAGTCTTTCTCTAGCTGGGTCATGAACATATTCTTTTATCTTCTGAAGCTTCATTGCTTCCTTTCTCGTTAGATCTTAAACATCTAGAATTGGTTTTTGTGCACGATACGAAGTAGGGACCAAGTTTCTGTTTTTCCCCTGTATAAATCTCTAGTTGATCCATAAGCAGTTCCTAGAAGGCTGTCCTTTCATGCTGCACATAGGGACCATGCATGGTGGGTACACGCTTGGACCCTTTTCTTTGGCTTGCTAATCTCCTTCTTTGCTAATAACATTTTATTACTGCAGGTGGTTTGTAGAGGTTGCATTTAATCTCTATAGATCATTGGAGAGAATCAATATAATATTGATTCTTTTAATTGATAGGTCTTTTATATCCTATTTGTTTATTTTTCAATAATGTTTTATGGTTTTCTCTGTAGATGTTTGTATAGCTTTTGTTTGATTTATTTCTAGATATTTGAGATTTTTTGATGCTGAATCAATTGCTGTCTTTTTTTTAATCAATATTTTTTATTTTAATATCGTAGGGTACAGTTAAGGGTTAGGTATACAAATATGCTTCGTTCATGCACCCTTGTTGATAAGGGGTGTCTCCCCATCCCCAGACGGATATTGACTACCGTTAATCCCACCTCCTTTCCCCTCCCTCTCCCCCCCATAGTTTCCCACCACTGTCAATCCTTTTCTTATAGTATTACAATAGATGTTCAAGGTCCACTATACGAGTGAGAACATGTGATACTCAGATGTTTGTTTCTGTGAGAGGTCACTCAGTATTATAGACTCTAGTTCCATCCAGGTTGCTGCAAAATTCATGATTTTCTGCT
>NW_007233104.1:56913-57287 GCF_000164805.1 Carlito syrichta
CGAGGGTTTTTATCAGGAAGGGGTGCTGGATTGTATCAAAAGCTTTTTCTGCATCTAATGCTATAATCTTGTGGTTTTTGTTCTGACGTCTGTTGATGTATTTAATTACATTTATTGTCTTGCAAATGTTGAACCCACCTTGCGTCCCAGAGATGAAACCTACTTGGTCATGATGGATGATTTTTGAGATGCGTTGTTGAATCCAGTTTGCTACGATCTTGTTGAGAATTTTGGCATCTGTGTTCATCAAAGATATTGGCCTATAGTTCTCTTTCTTTGTTGGGACTTTACCTGGCCTGGGTATCAATGTGATGTTAGCTTCATAGAATGATTTGGGGAGGGTTCCATCTTTCTCAATTGCCTGGAATACTTTC
>NW_007233104.1:57307-58216 GCF_000164805.1 Carlito syrichta
TTTTACATTTAGGTCTCTGATCCATTTAGAGTTAATTTTTATGTATGGGGACAGATAGGTCTTGTTTGAGCCTTCTGCATGTGGTCAGCCAGTTTTCCCAGCACCATTTACTGAATAGGTTCTCCTCTCCAGTGGTCAGTGGTGGAGGCTTTGTCGAAGATGAGTTGGTTGAGAAATTGAGGTTTTGCTTCTGGAATCTCAGTTCTATTCCATTAGTCTATATGCCTGTTCCTGTACCAATACCAGGCTGTTTTGATTATTGTAGCTTTATAGTTAAGTTCGAAGTCTGGTAGGGTGATACCTCCTGCTTTGTTTTTGTTTTGTTTTGTTTTGTTTTTTGCTGATGATTGTTTTGGCTATTCTTGGTCATTTGTGTTTCCATATCAATTCCTGTATTGTTTTTTCTAGCTCTGAGAAGAATGTTGCTGGTAATTTGATGGGTATTGCATTAAATCTGTAGATTGCCTTAGGTAGAATGGACGTCTTTATAATGTTGATTCTTCCAGTCCATGAACGTGGGATATTTTTCCACTTGTTTGTGTCTTCCTTGATTTCTTTGAGCCGTGTTTTGTAGTTTTCATTGTAAAGGTCTTTCACATCTCTGGTTAGGAAGATGCCAAGGTATTTCATTTTTTTTGTGGCTATTGTGAATGGGATTGTGTTTTTTATTTGGGTTTCTGTTTGTTTATTATTGGTGTAAAGAAATGTGATTGTCTTTTACACATTTATTTTGTATCCTGACACTTTGCCAAAGTCCTTTATCAGTGCAAGGAGGCTTTTGACAGATTCTCTTGGGTTTTCAAGGTACACAGTCATGTCATCAGCAAAGAGGGATAACTTGACTTCCTCTTTTCCTATTTGGATACCCCTGATCGCCTTCTCTTTTCTGATTGCTCTAGCTAGGACTTC
>NW_007233104.1:58777-59177 GCF_000164805.1 Carlito syrichta
GTCTTCCATTTCCTTAAGGTTTTCCAGTTTGTTTCCATACAAGTGTACATAGTAGTCTCTAATGATCTTTTGTATTTCTTCGGGGTTAGATGTGTCTTCATCTTTTGTGTTTCTGATTTTATTTATTTGGGCATTTTCTCTTTTTTCTTGGTCAATCTAGCTAAGGGGCCATCGATCTTGTTTATCCTTTCAAAGAACCAGCTTTTTGTTTTATTGTTTTTTTGTATTATCTTTTTGTCTTCTATGTCCCAGATTTGGGCTTTTATTTTGGTGATCTGGATTCTTCTGCTGCAGTAGGATTTTGATGTTCTTGCTTTTCCAGCTTTCTAAGGTGACTTGTTAGGCTGTTGATTTGTGATCCTTCCATTTTCTTCATGTGTGTTTGTAGGGATATGAATTC
>NW_007233104.1:59245-110748 GCF_000164805.1 Carlito syrichta
GTAGCCTTCTGTATCTTTTTTAATTTTTGATAGCTTAAATGGTATTTTGTCTGAAATTAGGATTGTGACTCCTCCTTTCTTTTGTGTTCCATTCGCCTGAAAATTTGTTTCCCATTCTTTTACTTTGAGTCTGTGCGTGTCCTTTCTAGTGAGATGGGTCTCCTGAAGGCAGTATATTGTTGCCTGGTGATATTTTATCCATTTTGCCATTCTATCTCTTTTCAGTGGTGCATTTAGTCCATTCACATTCAGGCTAATTATTGAAATGTGAGAGTTGGTCCCCATCATAGAGTTCTTATAGAGTTGTTGTTGTTGTTCCTCTTGGTTTTTTGTCTTTCTTTTGGTTTTGGGGTTGGTTCATGTGTATTTTATTCTTTTTCCTGTACTCTTGTGAAGAACGTTGTTCTTTTTTCCATTTCTTCTGTGTTTAGTACTTCCTTAAGTGTTTCATGTAGAGGTGGTCTGGTGGCAGTGTAAATTCTTAGGGATTGGATATCTGGGAAAGATTTTAATTCTCCCTTGCTGATGAAGCTTAGCTTGGCTGGGTAGGTTATTCTTGGTTGAAATTGTTTATCTTTTAGGACTTTGAAGATAGGGCTCCAAGCTCTCCTAGCCTGCAGGGTTTCTGTAGATAAATCTGCTGCTGTTCTAATTGGTCTTCCATGGTAGGTAATCTGGCCTTTTTCTCTTGCTGCCTTTAGGATTTTTTCTTTTATACCTACTTTGTTTAGGCAAATTATTATGTGTCTGGGAGTTGGTCTTTTCAATTGTTGTCTTGCAAGGGTTCTCTGAATCTCTTGTGTGTGAATTTTTGCATCACTGATAAGATAAGGGAAGTTTTCTTCAATAATCTCATGGAATGTTTGTTCCAAGGTGGTTTCTGTTTCTCTTTCTATTTCAGGAAGGCCAGTTACTCTCAGGTTCTTTCTCTTAAAGTAATCGCTCATCTCTTGAAGGTTTTGTTCTGTCTTTTTAAGCCTGTTTTCTGTGTTTTTAAAAGTTGGGTTCTATATTTTGGTCCTCAAGCTCTGAGATTCTTTCTTCTGCTTGGCTAATTCTGCTTTCCATGCTTATCAATTTGTTATTTATTTCATTCACAGTATTCTTCATTACTGTTATCCCAGTTAGCAACTCCTTCCTAGTTGCTTCTTGTCTTTCCCCAATTCTTTTTAATCTCTCCATTAATGTCTTGATATCTAGGTTTGTAGTTTGAGACCAGTCATTTTGGGGGCTCTTCATTGTTTGCATTCCGAAGTCAATTTTCTCAGTGTCTGCCCTCCCAGGGGTCTGGGAGAGATCTATATTCTTCTTTTGGTTTTTCTTCATTTGTGTAGATTTTTCTCTCTCCCCCTTTCCCTCCCCTTCTTTAATTCTGTTTTTCAGGGAAGGTTGGGTTGCTTTTGCTTCACTTGTGCAATCTCCTGTTCTTCCTTATGAGGGTCCTCTGACTTTGTTCACTTTGAGGCTGCATTGTGGGCTTTGGGCTGTACTTTTTGCAGTTTTAAGGTTTACTTGAGGGGGTTGCTGTGTTTCAGAATCTATCTGCTGATTCCAGGATCCACCAACATGTGTATACACACACTGGAACCTATTTCCCACTGCCTTATAATCTGTGCAGTGGGTTGTAGGTTTGGTCCCTGGAATAAAATGAGGTACGAAAGAGAAAAATAATGTAGGAAGGTGGGGTCAATAGGAAGTTAGAAAGAGAGACGAGTGAGAGGGAAAACAGACATACAAATCAACTAACAGGTGAAAAAGAGACACAAGGCCAGAGAGAAGTGAAAAAGACACCAAGCAAAATTCCCTAAAGCATACCAGTAACCACACAAAGGTAGTCCAGTAAAATCATGCCTTTGATGCGTTTTCCCCAACACAAACAGATAGTCTAAGTATAAAAGCAAACAAAAAAGTGAGAAAAACAAACAGTCAAAATGATAAAATCAAGTCAAAATAAGAAATCAGACTAGCTCTGAAATCTTTCCTGAGTGTCTAAAGTCTCTTCAGCTCTGATCTCCAGCCTCTCCCCTTTGCTTTCATTGCAGGCAGCTAGATTTACTCGCAGCTTGGGTTCTTTTAGCCTACTGCCTGAGAGCTCTGCGACGCTGAGTTGCCTGTGTCTGATTCAGCGTATAGGAGGGGATTTGTCTCCTGTTTAGCGAAGTTACCTTAGGAACCGAGGTAGAAGCTGCTTGTAGGTGGGCGTGGCTATGCAAGTCTCTTCCTGTAAAATGTCCGAGGTGGGCAGCTCCTCTTTCACGGATCCTTTCTCTTTGCTCATCTGGGTCCCTGGGAGATCCACTATGATGGTCTGTGGTGGGGTGCAAGGCACCAGGGATCAGCTGCACAGCTGGGCGCTGGATCCGGTGTGCCACCAGCAGGCTGGGGTGGAGGAGGAAGCTGGGATTTCCTTCCTCTGGAACTGAGAACAGCCTATCAGCACCTCCTTAAGATATGCTGTTCCCCTACACAAGCATGTGGTCGTTCACTGGGTGCCTAAGCCAGGGTGGGCCCAGAGCTCCAAAGGGCAGGTGGTGAGCAGTGAGAGTGACTTTGGGCCCCTCACAGGGTACTTCAGCCAAAAATGGAGGTGGTATCTCTGAGGGGTGGGCACCTAGAGCCTCCCTGGGTGACCAACAGCTTGGCGCTGGGTGATACGATATAACCGGGGAGGAAGCCGAGATTCCCGCATGGCGGGCGGGGGCCATGTATAGTGGAACAGCAGTATCCGGGCCGCAATATCCAGTCCTGCATGGGACCAAGGTTCCCTGGGCCTCGGACTGGTGCGGCTGACGGTGGGCAGGGGGGTGGGGGAAGGAAAGTGAAAGTCTTTTTGTGAACTCACGTTCAGAGAATCTCACAATTCCACCTATGCTGTCGCCATCTGACCGGAAACCCCAATTGCTGTCTTTTTAAAAATCTTATTTTATTTGCCACAATATAAAAATAAAAATTTTAGATGGTGCATTTTTATTTTTAAATAGTAGTAAAGCATTCTATTTCCTAATTGGTTACCCAGTGAAAATGTTGAACTCATGTACTTTGCATTTTAATTACAGATCCTAATCAGATGTTGAACACTATCATCTGTTAAACACTATCATGTGTATCCTGTTTGGCTAACTGATCTTTTTTTTTTTTTAATGAGAAAGTTGGCAACTAATTCCACAGGCATTTCATAATACTGTTTGTTTGAATGCTGCCATCGTCTTGAGGCCATGGGAGGGTCAGTGCTCGTCTTTCTGTGAGCAACTTGGGTCAAGGATGGTGCAGGCCAGGAGCCATCAGGGGCTCCTGCCTTGTAGCACTGGGGGCTGCAGCTGTCCAGACAGAGATGTCTGTGGGCTCTGAAGACCTGGAAATCAGCTCACCTCAGGCATTATTAAGCCAGCTCTAAACACTCCCGAATTGTGTGCTGGTGACTGCTGTTAAGAGGTTTGGCCAAGGTCAGGGGTTACCTCCGCCCCTTCTGCTCTCCCATCAACAAGTCGTAGCAGGCACCACTTTCTCCAGCAGCTTGGGACACAGACTGTGGGCACCCTGACTGTCCCTGGGCCTTGGGCTCCATGTTTCCTTTCTCTATCCTGACTTGAACAGCAGACAGGCAGCAAGTGTGATTTCTTTCCTCTCCCTCCTGCAATTGGGGCGGTGATTTGTAATGAGTGCTAAAGGCCCGGGAGCTAGCATGCTCTTCTGGTGGAAGGAGCTGCCTTTTTATAACTGAATGGATTTCAAAAGGGGGAAGAACTGCAGTATCAGACTAGGCAATTGTACAGGAGCACTTTTGCTTAGATATCAAATTCAGTGGGTAGAATTAAAGGTAAAGTCAGATAAAAGGAAGAATATGTGCATTTTTATCATATCAGTGAGAACAAGGAGAAAGAAGCAACTCATTAAAATAAGTAGTAACCATGTGTCTGCTCCTGGCCTCAGGTAGGCAGGTTCAAGGAGAGCCTTCAAGGCCTAGAAGTTGGTCCTGAGTCTGAATACAGTGGGCTTAGCAGGGCAGGAAGGGTGGTGTTTCAGCAGAGAACAGATATGCTTGGATCCTAGGTGAGCCATTTTGAAAGAATTTAAAAGCGAGAGAGGTATATGGGGCAAGCTGTATCCTGGACATGGCGGACCCATGGCACTGACTGCACCCACGTGAGAGCAGGGTCCTGCCCCAGACCACCACGCCCCCTTCATCTCTCTTCCTTCCACTGCTTCACCATTCATATTGAGTGCTTCATGATGAAACTAAAACAAAAGTTAGGAACTTCAACACAAACTGAATTGAGTATGTTTTATGCAGTCACTGTGTGCATACCCTCACATGTACACAGACCATTCTGGTAAAATCAAGCCCCAGAGTGAATCGCAGTCCTAGCACCACCAGTGGAAGTCTGCCGTGACAAGGACAGGGATGCAGGAGGGTGCCTCTCAGGGTTTTAAAATCACCTTTGGAGAATAATTCCTTTGGCGTCTAGCACAGTATCCATTGTGCTATGCTTACGGTGAAAGGACATTGAAGAGAAATAGGCTTACTTGCCATGGGTGTTGCTGAAGAGCAATCTGAGAACCAGCCTTATTCCAGGCACTTTACTTGCCATGTATTTTAGTAAATACATTTACAATGTTTTTCCTGTAAGTTCTGTGATTATCCTTTGGGAAGAATGTGTTTCTAACGCTACTGTTTTCTTGAGAACATGATTTTGTAAGGGCAGTTAAGCATCAAATATTGAAACTCTGAGAGCTACTGATAAAGAGACACCAGATGTAGGTGGGGGTCTAGAAGACGATTCCTATAGGGCCTGGCATTTCTACACAGGTGAGTGGAGAGGACCGCTCTGCATGTGTCCCCTACCCATGGCCAGCAGAGGCCCAGGGCTACACTCGCACAGTCTTTTCCTAGGTCTTCAAGACCCAGACTAACTGGCACTCAGAAAAGAATGTTCTCTGCATGACCTGCTTTTGTAGCACAGGAGGACCATCCCTCTAGTAGAAAACTTGAAATGAAACAGAGAGGAAGGTGAGGTTATTTGTTCATTAATTACATTGCTGTATAAATATTCCTCTCTGCTAAGTCCTTTCATCCTTGGCAGGTCATTTGGATAATAATATTTAGTCATTTTAATCCATTCTTGTCTCTAGGTGTAGTAGTGGATATCAATTGAGCAAGTTTTACCACATTTAAATAAAAATAGTAAAGGAAAGCATTGTGATAAAGAAGATTGAACCAGTCTTTATTTCATGAGCCTAATGGAAGTTTGAGTAGATCATGGAAACCAAAGATATCTAATAATGAGAATGAAAGAAAACCATTTCCATATGTATCAATGGGCTCTGTAACCTGAGCAGTTGGCAGTGTCAGGCCAAGGAAGAACTGAAGTTGGAGACAGAGAGCTGTGTGCTCTTAGCAAAGCACCCAACCTTCTTAGTAATATAGAAATAGTAATATATGATGGTGTTAGTAACATTCAATAACCAATCTTACGCAGAAGCACTTGGAAATTGAAAAGGGCTATTGAGTTGTAAGTTGCTGTGGTCATAAGGGAAAGATAAATGAATCATAAATTAATATGTTAAAAATTTAAACCAAAAATTAAGCCATTTTATGTATTAGTTTTTAATGTGGAACTGATCTTGTCAAAGTAAATTAGTTGTGCATTTTTTTTTTTATCATCTCAAGTATTTTGACTGCATTTTCCCCCACATAGAATGTAGACAGATGAGCTCCAGGGCTGGTCCCTGTGAAAATGCCACAGCCCATCTGTCACCTGTTTCCCCTTTGCCCCCCATTCCCTCCTGGCTACAGTATTGCTATGTTTATTTTTGAGCAAGAACCTTTGTCAAACCACCCTGAGATTGTAAGGCTTTTGCTCTTTCATCTTGATGGGTGTCAGTATCTCTATAGCACTTTGGCCCTCAGTGATCAGCCAGGATGCTGATTAGTTTTCAGTACCGATTCTCAACTAGAAAGTGGCTGTCTCTAGCTCAGCTATAAGCAACATTCATCCAAAGTTGGAACCTGTTGAGTATATATTGCCATAAGACAGCTCACTAATTACTAGAATTTTAGCTCTTTCAGTTCAGGGCAACCTTTTCGTCATTATGTGTGTACTTGTTTTTAACAGCTAATACGTGTAATTACATTTAAAATAAGTGCGCTCTGAGTGCTTTAGCAGCGTTCTGATATGAGTGTTGTGACCCAGCAGTTGTCTTCTGGTGGCTGAATAATTAATTTGTCTCTAAGAGCTTCTGAGTCTGATGGTTGCTGAACACAAGGGTTTCCTTGTGGAAGGTTTGCTGGCTTTCAGTGACCCTTCGCTGCCATCTGGTACAAACTCAAAGTGCTTCTGTCATCTGCTGTTAATTGCTGTCACCTGCATGTGGGAGTCCCTCTTCATGAGATGGTGGGAGCAAGATGCATGTGGCCTTCAGAATGGGTCTCCGTTCTGCACCCATGTGTACCCTAGGCAGGGAGCAGCTATGGACCCCCAGGGTTTTCAGCAGAAGCATTTTAGGTGAATTTGTATTTTAATACCTGATGTATGAAAAATGGTGACCATTTTGTGAGGCTTATTAATTCATGAAATCTAAGTGTTTTGTCTGTTTTATGATTTGTTTTAATGGTTTTAATGCTTAGTGTAGCCTATTTAGGCTGGCAGGATTGTTTCCATGACATTTTACAGAAGACTTCTTTAATCCTCTTTTGTAAGCTGATAAGCTTTAGTCAGGACACTAGCCTATAGCACCATATTATATTAATGTATTTTACTTGTAATTTAGAGAACAAGAAGAATGTCCTGATTTGAAGTCTAAACTGTCCCCTGTGGCACTGCACAGCTGATAACCGCGCACGAGAAAGATGTGTATATCAAATAGTTTACAAAATGAAGCCAGCTGTGTTTCCCTACATACTGTGGCTTCCTGACATGCATCATTAAACCTTATTAGCTACTTCCTTTTACAAAGATTCTTGTAGTCTTGAACATTGCATATTAACATTTTCTGCCCCTCCAACTGGAAATTATTTGCTTTATTGTAGAGTGTCAACTTGCTCTAGTTTCTGATGCGTTCTAATTGGTACTTTAGAGTATAATCATCGTGCGATACCACGCCATGCATTTCTTTATTTGGAAATTAATACAGACCTTTTCACTTTATCTGTCAATCTGAGAAACTTTTCACACAATTCTCAACTCTAGGGATTGCTTACAAGCCATTAAGTATGAAATGGTTCATAAAATGTTTCTGAAGACACAGAGTAACACAAAAATTTTAGATGGTTTAAAATAGTTTTGAATTTTGTCAAGATACCAGTAATAAACCTCTTAAATAGACAGTTTTAATAATAAAAGGATAATTAAACAACATGAAAAGTTTACTTAACTATATTGCCTTTATCATTAAATTTCTTAGCAAATCTGCCAAATTTCATTTTCTTTATAAAACAGAAGAATGCAAATCAAAAGAGCCATAGATTATTTAAAGCCTTGTGATTCAAAATTAAATACTAGGCCAGTATGATAACTTTGCTTCATTTTCTCTCTTTTTTGTTATTCTTTGTCTGCCATGCTTCCTTAAAAATTAAAATGATTATCTATTATCATAGCATATATAGCTAGTTAAGCTGAAGTGTGGGTGGGGCAGAAAATAGAATCTAGTGACTATTCAAGATTATAGTAATTCCAAGGTGTTTCAGACACTGGTCAGCATGCATATCTTCATGTGTTTTTAATATATAATATTGTACTCATTCTATACTTACCCTTAATAATTATAAGTAGGTGATATGCATTTAATTGCAAGGAAATTTAATGAATGAAATGGAATAGTGGTTGCAGTTTTGATTTCAGCAAATACCTTAGTCATGTGTTGTCAAGACAGCTAATGGCTCTTGAGTGGTTTTACATAGTGATAGATGCCAGATACCTGGAGAATGGGGTGGAGACCTTCGGTGGTCCCTAAATCCCTGCATATTTACACAATAAGCCCAGACACCAAAGGAGAGAATGACATGTTACTTGACACAGGTGGACTTGTGTCATTTACCTGTAATATTCCTGCAATATTTCTTCTCTTCTGTGCTAATTGTAGTAAAGCCAAATGCACATTATCAAGATGGTAAAAACATACCTAACTAAATTCTACCACAGTTGAGCAATTAAACATTAAGGAATTTTCTTGCTAATTGTCATTTCCTTATTCTTCCTAAGATACTGTTCATTAGAATTAGCAGCTTCAAATGCTGTGTTTAGTATTTGAAGTAGTCCTTAATGAAACTAGACTTTCTGGACTCTATTATATCTGTATTATCTATCATATGAACTGTTAAACATTTTAAACTAATAATATTTAGGAAATTGCTGTGTGCAAACCGCTAAATGTGTTATACTTGTTTGTATGCCAATGAAAGAATTTAGATAGCAACATTTTGAAATTGATCACCAAATAAATTTCTCACTTTATTGTAGAAACTCATCTGTGTCATTACCTCTTATAAGGGGAATGTAAGTTGGAAATTAAAGTTTTAATTATAAAATTAATGATCTTGCTTGCTAATAAAAATGTAACCATTCCCTTTTCTAAAATTGTATAAGGAAAATAAACAGGTGGAAAGTGACCCCCAATTCTTAACAAGCAGGCTCCATGGAGAAGGGCTGTGAGGCCGTTCCCTGCCCTCCCAAGCACATGGGTTGGCAAGTAATGGCTTTTCTTGTAAAAAGAAATGGTCTGTCTGCTGTCTCTTCTGAGTCCCAGACTTTTCCACTACCTATGGCTCAACATGTCCAAGGCTCTTTCAGGAATCATTCCTTCAGTACCTCACATTCTAACACTAGAAAGGCATCAAATAATCATTTTTTTGTTATTTTGTTTTTAGCTCTTTAAAAAGAGCTCAAAGCTTGAAGGAAAGACAGCCCTTTTGCTTGGAGAATTTCAGAATGCTGGGACATTAGAAGCCCTAACCACATATTTAGTAATTTCCTTCACAAGTTTTAATAGAACCTGAAAACTTAGTATTATTGTACAATGCAAGAGTATTTTCTGTTCAGTAATACATTTTATAAATTATTGTTTGTAAATGAATAGCCTCCCTCCAAGATATTTAAATTAAAGCTTGCCACATTCAGGGAAAAATAAAAAGACACTTGTGTATACTTCGCAGAGGAAAATGTCTCTTCAGTGTGGTTTGTTAAAAGTAGACTAAAGAGATGAAAGGAAATGACTACTCTTATTTTAAATAGTTTTCAAGAAAACCATGGTCTCCCTTTCGTACTAAGTCTGTTTAAGTTTCAAGACTCCTACTAAGAGTCTTTCCTTTACAATATCAGTACCACTTGGAGTTATTGTTAAGAAAAAAAACCTGTTTCATTATTCCTAGGGGAAAAAGATATTCTGAAGAGAATGGGTCTAGTAACATCTTTAAAACATCAAACATTCCAAGTTCCTGGGCCCCTGATGCCCAGTGGTCCCATGCGTGATTTGCACTTGCTTTGTTTTTTTAAAAACAATAAGAGCAATATTATCCCTAAACTCATGGGTATAGTAAGGATTAGAGAATGGGCTGATGCTATTTGTAAAATATCTGTTAAAATAAATATAAAATTACCAAAATAAACTGCTTATTTAATTAGAGTAGATTGAAAACCAAATACCTGATCTCAAATTTCACTTATATGAACGATGTTGAATGTTGAGGTTTCTGGTGTCAGTGGATAGCTTAGGTTATTAAAGTAATTATTCTAAGTTGGTGGGTGGTCTTGGCAAAACCATTTAAAATTGATAGCTTCTTACATTGTTAAGACCAAACCAAAAAAAAGGGAAGTATATTCAGGATCTTGCAATCACTAAGTAAGCTCGTGTTACAGTTGTATCAACTTAGTTTTTAGACCTAAATCTCTAGAAGGCCTCAGCACTGTGCTGGTATATGGATTCTCCACAGTGTTTTGGATGTCCTGTCTTTAAAGAGGATTTCTTATGTAATGGTATATTTTTATTGAGGGACTCTCTCCATACCCCAGAATCCAAGATGTTCAGGTCGGTAAATTCTGGTCTGAATTCTGCATGACAGGATAGATATTTAGGATAATTCTTTCTGTTAAAAATAAACAAACAAGCGCTTTTAATGTCCTGAACTGGTTGGTTAGAGCTCGCCTTGTGCTCTCCCCAGAGCAGCCCTCGGGAATGCGGGAGGCGCGCTCATCGACCTTGAGCTCCCTCTGCTGGCCATGCCGCCACATGCTGCACCTTCTCCCCAGCTGCAAAACAGGATGATAAAAACAGCAACATGCCAACATATGAGACACGAGGCTAGCAGTGCACACAAATGGCATTCTTGGTGTTGGGATGAGAGTGATTTCTAGACTTTATTCCCCTTTTGTCCCTGTTTGTCAGGTGAACTATGTGGACAGTTGTAAAATGAGATCAGGAATAATGTACATTAGAAAACTTATGGGTTTATAATTTAATATTCACTGCCAGATTGTAAAGTAATTTGTATACATACAGTAAAAGTTAAATTTCTGAATAGTTTCTAGATTGTTCTGCTTGTTTTCACATGTTCATTTTTGTTGTTACAAGTTCAGACTACTCATTTTATAATAATTGTTAAAAATCTTTTTTAACTTATTACTTGTCTTTAAGCCACTGTATTGCTTTATATTTGCTGACTTTTGATATATTGATTATACTTTAATAAAGGATCTCATATCAGTAAAGTCCATCAGACAATAACTAGCAGGACCACATGGTCCTGTGTAAGCATGTGAAATCAACAAAAGTTTTGTAGGAGCAAGCCTGAGATGTGTGTATGCATCTGTTTTTAGATAATGTGCTGCTCTCTGGCTTTATGAACGATGGTTTAAAAAAATTCTGGTGTTAGATAGTGTCTTAGGAAATGTTAGAGATAGTATCAGAATTCTCAAGTGATCTGGAAGGCTAGCATTTTGTCCTGCTGCCTTCACACCTAGCAGGTAATATGTTTACAGGTTGTAGTCATAATTTCATCCCTAACAACATGTTCATTGTAGGCCACCTGACGATGATCTAACAGTATGCATTGTTATCAACATCGAGAATTGAGTGGCTCCAGCTTGTATAAACCAGGTGTGAATGTTTACTCAGAACTCCCTTGGCTCCCAATTATGTTTAGCATGTTGGTATCAAAAGTGACTTCACTCTTGAGTAGCTGATCCTGGCACTAATGCTCTTTTATTTATATAAAGAAATATAAGCCGGACTCGGTGGCTCAGCCTGTAATCCTGCGCCTTTGGGAGGCTGAGGTGAGTGGATTGCCTGAACCCGCGGGTTCGAGACCCACCTGGGCATCGAGACCTCATCTCTACAATGAATCAAAAAATCAGCTGGGCGTGGTAGCGCATGCCTGTAATTCCGGCTACTTGGAAGGTGAGGCGGAAGGATCACCGGAGCCCAGCAGGTCGAGGCTGCGGTGGCCGGGAGCGGCAACTACACTCCAGTCTGGGTGACAGAGTGAGACTCCAACTCAAAAAAAAAAAAGAAATATAATGTTTTTAAAAAAGATGTTATATATTCAAGGAAAAATATTCTGTGTATTAACTATATAATAAGCAAAGAAAAACTCCTTGAATTCTGAGTATAGAATAGTCAGGCAAAATTTGTTGGTAGGTAAAAATGTCGACTATGAAATATTCTTGTAGAGACTTTGAAATGTTTCAATATAAAAATGAAAGTGATGAATTGTAACATTAAGAAATGTCATACTAATACTTTTTTAGGAATTTTTTTAAAGCACAGATTATTGAGCCAATAGACTATAATGGCCGAAAGCAACCTTCTTATTTCGCAGACCACTGAGGCGATAAACGATAATAGCTCAGACACATCAACAGTGTGGCCAGCCTGCATGTGCCACAGACTCTTAGAACGTGGTAGTTCATATCCAAAAATGAAAAAATAAATACACCAAAGAAAAAGGAAAAAATGACAATATAGTTTTACTTTTAAAAAAAACGAATACTTTTAATTTAAACTTCATAATGGAAAAAGTTATTGTTGTAAGATTTAGGACTTAGATTTATTTAATGCATGAGTTTCATTTATTTGAAATACAGAAATACAAATGAAGGTTTAAACGCTAACTACTTTTTTCTTGCTTCTTAAGATTTTACTAGTGGGAAATATAGGGCTTACTTGTTTTAGAAATATGTAAAAGGAGTGTGTTTCTATAGGAATTTCAGTTAGGTTAAAGCATTAGCCCTATATTAATTTTGTCCAAATTCTGAATGAGGAAGAACTGATCCACAGTTAGCTGATAAAAGATAAAAAACATTAGCAGTATTTTTGTATTCCTTAAGGAGTCTTTCATGTACAAAGCTATACTTCTGCCTATGCAGAGTAGTCTTGAATTAATTAGGTACTCGATTTCAGGCTTTTCTCTCTTTCAAGTTGTGCTGGATTCACAGGGAAAATATAGAACAAATTAAAATAATATTTAACTTTCTGCAAGAGTGTAAATTAGCTCTTTGAAATTTTTCATTTTATTATTTGGCTATTCTGTGTCAGGAGTAAATACATGTCAGTTGTAAAAGATGGCAAGAGTGTTTTGGTGTTCATACCCTGTGAGCCCAGGGTAATGCTGTCAGCAGTGAGTGGTGTGCAGGCACCTCGTTTAATCATTGGAAGGGCTTACAATTTTCTGACATTCAGTTTTTGTTCCGATTAGGCATGTACATTGATTTCTTGGGAACCTGGTAGTATTATGAGAGTCTTACTTTGAGATAGATTGGAATGGTGTTGTGTTACGGAGATAAGGTTCGATTCTTATTCATCTGTGCATTCATTTAAAAAAAAAAAACACCAAAAAAACCTGACTGATCTTTTCTTGATTAAGCAGGAGAATACCGTATTTACCCTTTATTGTTGGTATAAACCATTATTTTACTGAGAACCATTAGCTATTTAAAACTTGGTACATAAATTAAAGAGGAGCTAAATGGATTTGTGATCGTTGCCATTAGTAGCATTTTAGATTATACAGGCAATTATTGTGTTCATTATCCTAGAACAGCCCCTTTGCAGAACCATTGTGGTTGACTTAGACATTATGCACAAGTTTTCCCTTGGAGATTAAAATTTCCAGTAGCGTATTTAATTTTGTTATCACAGTTGTTTCAAATAAAACAAATATTATGACAAGTAAAAGAATATTTGCTTTACTAATATAGAAAATTACAATAAATGTTGGAAATGACTTCCAAGTATACTTAATTTACCTTTTCTTAACACAGTCATAATTACTCAAGTGATTAATGATATATTTGATGGGTGAAAAGATTTGCAATCATAGCAAAAGTTTATCAAAACTGTCCAGGTGTTTAAGAAATTTTTCTAAAGAGGGAAAAGATTTCACATCAGAACTGAAGTTACCACCTTCTTTATAATTCTGTAACTTTATAAGTTAACTGGTTTTTATTTTAGTTTTTAAGACTCTAGATTGTATTTTGGATGAGTTGGAGAAACTTTTCAGTGTTTCAGAGAATTGAATAAAAAAAGATGAACTGTAGGTTGAAAGTGAAGTTTTTTAAGTGTTAAATATATCTTTTCTTCTCATTGTTTTGTTAGAATTGGCAAAAAGGAAAGGAAGGGAGGAAAGGAAAGAAAGATTCCACTATATATAGTTTGCTTCCAGCTCCATTCCAGCAAGGATGATTGTAGTTCAGAAGAGGCTCCCTAATTTCAGAATGCAAGGGACAGCCTGTTATTGAGAAGGTGTATTTTTTTTCTGCGAAACTTTTTTATTGCTCTGCTTCACATCAAAGGGGTTGGGAGAAAACAACAGTTAGTTGTCTTCAAAACAGTTACGTTCACTAGTGGAGCAATTGACCACATCTGTCTTCATCAGTGAGAAAGGTGTGAATGCTGTCAATGGTCTGCATATCGGTGTGCAGTGGGCTGCTGTTAATGTTTCCATCTGAGATGTGGCATTTCTTCAAAGGAAACTTTGTATTCATTTCTGAGTGTTTTTGTCCTGGCTTTTACAGTCTTTCCCTGCTATGATGCAGGGGAAAGTGTGAGGTAGTGGTTATGCATTTTGCAAGACAGTGATTCTTTCTTTTATTACAAAAAAAGACCAACTCTGGAAGCCCAGATTAAATCATTCCTTTCACTTTTTAATGGGATTTGGATGAATAGAGTAAAATATGCACTTTGCATTCATTGATAGCATCTTTAGGTTGAGGTAATTGAGTCTTTTTTCCCTGACTGAATGAATAATGACTTCATCTGATCCTCAGTGAGGCCTGAAACTTAGACCGCCTTTGTCACAGCAAAAAGATCTGGGCTTTGAAACATGCTCTACTTCCCTGGCTTAATTTTTCTTCATTTTAATCCAAAAACCTATTTTTCTCAATAATTCAAGCATAAACTATGTAGTAGTTGAAGTAGCGGAAACTGCACGATATTTGTCCTTGTTGTGCTGCTTTCTAAATGGAGCTGATAAATCAGCCGCTGTGGTCTCAGCTGCCTGGTTCTCAGGGTAGGCCCAGTCTCCGCAGCAGCCGTGCCAGGATGCTTGGAGCTGGTCAAAGGGAGCTCCTTTTAGACTGCCTGCTGGCTCAGGAGATAGAAGCCTGTGCTGGAGCCGGGAAGCATCCTGTGGACACTGGCTGTGGCTGGGCAGGCTTCACTGCTGTGCACTAGAGGGCAGTGCCTAAAGCTGGGAGTATGAGTCTTTAGGAGCTTCTTGGAGAAGGACTGTTGTGCCCTGTTGCAATGTAGAGGAGGGTCTGCGGGGAGCCAGGAGTCTCGTGTATTGCTACCCTAGAACCTAGAACTCCTCCACAGAACATGGATACTTAGGTTGTTTCAAGCGTCCTTAGTTATGAGTCTTGCAGGGAAGTGGCTGGGAGATGACACTGCAGTGAGCCAGAACCCAGCACAGGAGGCCCCGCATTGCTGTTTGAGTTTGGGCTTGGACTGGGAACCTGCATGCAGACAATACTGGGCATGTTGCTTTGGGGACCTTGTCATTTCTGCTGTTCCACCATAAAGTGTGAACTAGCAGTAGTGCTGAGTGTCAGCTGCAAGACGTGATTTAAATGTAAGCTTCCTTGGGAGAGAAAACTTTGTATTTTATGAATCTCTTTTATGCCATGTATCACTGGCATTCGTCTTGGCTGTTTCTTACAGGTAAAATCTCATAATTAGCTTATTTTCTTAGCGTTTGACACAAAATTTAGTAGACATTTAATTTGTTGAATTAGTTCTTCATAGCTGCACTTAATGGACTTTCTGACAAAGTTTTATTTTTTTTAAACCACAGATTCTAATAATCTCTTGAGAGTTTGTCAATCAAATATTAGTCAAATCCAGATACAAACTAAATATATGAGTTGTGGGGAATGGCTAGCTTTCTATTGACCAAAGTTGTGGGTTTTCAAAGAACGTTACAAAATAAACCAAGTTATTTGTTAGCTCAGTAATTCTCAAACTTTTAATTTGTTTTTATCAAGGTTTTGGCAATCATGCTTTCTAAGTACTCTTTTTCAAAAATTGTTTCAGATTCAGGGGAAATCCAGATGGCAGATGGATAACTAACTTAATAAAATTTAGTCTTCTGTTGATGTCACATGAATCAGAAGTAAATGGTTAAGTTAAATGCATGCTGTGTGCTGGCCCAGTGATACCCAAGCAGGTTTCTTACACTGAACACTGTATGAGCTCCCAGGCACCTCTGTGCATGGTGTGAAATGTAAATTTTACCATTTACAGATAAGGAAAATAGACTTAAAGAACTTAAGGATGTTCCCCTAAGTCACACAAATAGAAAACAGAGAAGTTAGATGTGGGTCCAAGTGGGTAATAGTAACAACAGCAGCACTGGGGTGTCCTGCATGGCAGGTACCATGTCACTGTGCGAAATGGGACCCCATTCAGCCCCAGGGTCCTGTGAGGAAGACTCTGTGATCATCCTGTTCTATAGATAAGAAAACTGGAGCTCAGCGTGCCCAGAGTTACATAGCCAGCTGGCAGAATCAGCACATGAGCAAGCTGAAATCCAGGATCCAAGGAAACCTCATTTCTGTGCCGCATGCCATTCGCTTTGTGGGTTCTATAGCCCTCCTGCAGCTCCAGTTCTCCCACCAGTCCCCCCACCCCATTGTATTACACTGTGGTCTTTCAGGGATGAAACTAAGCAAGGAGAAACAGTTCATAGAGATTGCTAGAGCTCGAAATTGAAGCTGCATGCTTCATGAGAACTGAATTCTCTTAACTTGCGGAGTGAATTGTTTGGGCTACTGGTTCTCACTGTTTCCAAGATCCTGTACAGAAGGCAGCAAAAAAGGAACAGATTCTCACTGATGACTTTTCTACTTTGCTCAGCTGAGGAATGATCCACAAAGGGGTTTGGAGTTAGCATGCCTCCCTGGTAGGACTGAAAGTATAGGGTTTTGCACATTGAAAAGTTTGCAGTTCAAGCTACCACTCTAGCCATGACTTTACCCCCTTCATTGAGGAAGTTCTCTCAGAGAGCCTCTTGACAGGGAAGATATACATGCTGGTCTTGGAGACCCGAGTATGAATGTAATCCCCAAGGGGGAATTATGAAGAGCACCTGACATCCCAAACAGGGCCTCTCCTGCCATGGCACATGGCGAAGTATGCTCTTGCTCTCAAAAAAACCTCTCTGCTTCAGGCAGGTCACTGAGCAGGCTTCCAAGGCTTTCCTATGACTTTGCCTCACTTTGTCCTGGTAGGTGATCATGACATCATCCTTCCAGAGAAGTGTCTGAGTTTATTGTGCTTGCATGCTTTGGGGATCATCACTCATGTTCAGAAATTTTGCCTCAGTCTGTTAGAGGTTTTTCAGGAGAAAAGTGAAGTTCATACATTTTTCTATTTCATTATGATAAAGGCTAATTTTAAAAATCTGTAAGTTTCTATGTTATCATTATCATGTATTCTGATTTATGATATGAGGAACATTATGGTTAGCTTGTGCATGCATTAATTTTATGTTTTTTTTCTTTCAGGTTGGCTTGTTGGACCTTGAACTCAACCAGCTGACGAAGGCGCTATTTTTGGCTTTAGTTGCTCTTTCAGTTGTTATGGTAACATTACAAGGATTTGTAGGCCCATGGTACCGCAATCTTTTTCGATTCCTTCTTCTCTTTTCCTACATCATTCCCATAAGGTAGGTTTAAAAATTAAAATAAATATCTGGTTTCGTAGAACATGATTTTGTTGAAATGTATATTTCTCAACTTGAGAGAGATTAACTAAACAAAGAAAGGGAAAGGAGCCAGAAATTGTGAGGAATCCTTCCATAGAAACATTGTTTTGAAGACCGTGGTCAATTTTGGTAGGATGATCTAGAGATCTGATACTTTTCCTTATGTAAACTTATTGATAATATACTCTTATGCAATCAGAAGATATTTCCTGATAAAATTCAAACCTGAATCTGATGAAATAATTTTTTAATTTTCAGTGCCCTTGAATCTGTGTACAATCATTGACATCTTAAAATTATGTATATTTAAAAGAGGATATAATGTATCTGTCAAGGTAGTTAAAATATGGGAAAAGGTAGTGTTTTAGTGTGAACTGTTTTTCAAAATGGCAACTCAGCATAAGAGATTAGATATAAGTAGTTACTA
Organism: Carlito syrichta; assembly: GCF_000164805.1. NCBI lineage: Eukaryota > Metazoa > Chordata > Mammalia > Primates > Tarsiidae > Carlito > Carlito syrichta. The sequence continues at coordinate 76,867 of NW_007233104.1, forward strand.
TTGAATGCCTAATCAACTTAAAGACGAATATTTATAATATAAACTTTTATAAATTCATTTTTAAATATTTCTAAAAATGATATTTTAAGAGCAATACCCGTAATATATATGATGGAATCTTTTCCTGTGAGTGAGCACCTAAAATACCTAATGACCTGTGAGTGAAATATGAACCTAAAATATACACCTTGTATAACGTGGAATGAATCAGACAGTATGGAAGGCGTGGGCTCCCAGATGTAACCACTGTGAAGAGGAAGACATAGTTTCCTTTATAAGCTGGCTTTCTCTGAAGGTTTCTCTGAAGGGCGATGGCTCTTCCGTTGACTTAGCTCATAATGTTGGTGCTGTCCTCTGTCCTTGGAAATCTGTGTATACCACACTGTCCTCACCACAGTGCCTGTATACACCACCAGCTGTCAGATGCAGGAGCTCGCTTCCCCTCCTTCTGCAGTGCAGGCCTTGGCATGCCCCATGTGCTGGGCTATAGTCACAGGTGGCCAGTCTTGTACAGGGTGCCTAGCACATGCCAGCTAAGTAGATGTGCTGCTCATGCAGAATCTTCTTCCCATGAAGCTGACCTTGGACCCTGCTGGTGCACCTTGCAGATGCTACCTGATGGGGTCCAACGTCCCTGCTTTCTCTTCTCCTGCCACTTGGTGGCCATGCCCGTGTGCCATGCTCTTGCCCATCTGGTTGTGTCCTCCATGTGAGTGTACCTTCACCTCATCCTCCTGTGGTTTATCCCTGCTTTTCACTCATATTTTACCCTAAACACCCCTTCTCAGAGAGGCCTTGTCTACTCAGTACAGACCAAGAAACAACCAGTCACTTACTAGCATACCAATCTATTTTAATTCTGTGAAGGTCTCACTCTTGTTTGTTGACTGTATGAATGGAGTCTTGTGTGGCCCATTTTCCTAGGATAGAGTGTGCATGGCATGCAGTAGGAGCTCTTCAGATATTTGCTGAGTGGACCCATTGCAAGGTCCTGTCCTGTCCTCTGTAGAACTGAGAGCACAGATGGTCATAGTTCTCATGCAAGCACTTAATGAGTGCCATAAGTGGACTCTGTCCCCAAAAGGCACAGATGGGTAAGTGACCATAAACAGAGTATAGCTGTAAAGTACCATAGCTACCTTATTTAACAGTCACACACTCGTCTGTGATGGTGCTTCAGGTAGTTCGCAGCTTGTCCACTTCAGCCTAAATAAGAATGACTTGCCTGTATCCCAGGCCCCTCCATACACCTTGTCTTTCCTCCACCAGCTGCTTCTGTTCGATGTCCCACATACATAACCCTGCTCTCCAGTTCTGTGTTGCCCAGTGCCATGTGAGAATATAGGTTATCTGTCAGGCCAAGGAAGAAATCCCTTTTTACTTGGGGTGAAGAGAAAGACATCTTCCCCACTTTCCTAGTTTCTGCCTGCTGCAGTGCCTATCTCAGGCCTAGACACTGCACGCAGACTTGGTTGGAGGAGCTGCGTCTACTCCAGAGCTACCCCACGGCTGTGCTCACTCACAGAGACATTCTGACCAATAGAGCTCATGACTCTGGTTCTCAGTGGCTACACCGAAGACACAAGAAGGGGCAGGTTTGCATGTTTGTATTATATTGAGAACCTGTCTGCCAGGGGTGCCAATTTTTTTTCCTATGGAAAAAATGTCTTCCGGCTTACAAAATAAGTTGGTAGACTCCTCTGAAATGGCAACCGTTTGGGTTATATTAGACTACGCATTCATTTTGATCAGAACTTCATAACACAAAACCTTTTTAGGATTCTTTTGGAAATTGCTTCCAGAGCTGCGTACCACTTGCTTTGTGAATTGGTATTGTGGTCAATTTTATAAAAATTCTTACAACTAGTCTACAGCTAGATTTTTAAAAATCTTATACTATAGCCTTTATTTTATATATTTTTGTGAATAATGATTTGTTTGCATTTTTTTAACACCTCATTTTTGCTTTCTATTTGTCCCTCTTCTGCATTTGTTTTTCTTTTCTTGCACCCTTTTTAGTTTTTAGTTATCTTTCTACTAACTTGCACCCTTAATTATCTTTCTGCTAACTTGGAAGTAATTATCTATATTTCTATGTTTGTTGTGGTTTCCTTAGAAATTTTGCATATTTAATATGTGATATTTAATAAAGTTTAAAGTTAGTCTTTATCTGTACTTTTTTTCTCAGCCAGTGCAAGGACCCTAAGATACCAACTCTGATCACCTGCCCTTCCAGTCCCACCTAGTCAGCATTTTACTTTATCCTGTTCTGTTGATCTTCAGTGCTTGTAGTAGTAGACCTCTGGGCCCCAGGCTTCTCAGCATCACCCCAATTATAAAAAGGCACTTCCAGAATCATCCTGCATATCTATGACTAGTCTTTTTTCCAAGAGGTGTCAGGGCTTTGAGCAATGTAAATTTCATTTTTGGAAGAATAACCAGACAATAATATTATGTCTGAATTAAGACTTGGAAAATAGAATTCTAATTATTCATGTTCAGTCTTACTGCTTTTTGTTTATACATAAAAAGATAAGAAACAGGCTGGGCGCAGTGGATCAAGTCTGTAATCCAGCACTTTAGACAGCCGAGGTGAGAGGATTGCCTTAACCCACGGGTTTGAGACCAGCCTGGGCAATGTGGCAAAACCTCATGCCTACAATAATGTTTAAAAATTAGCTGGGCATGGTAGCGTGCTCCTGTAGTTCCGGCTACTTGGAAGGCTGAAGCGGAAGGATCGCCTGAGTCCAGCAGGTTGATGCTGGGGTGGCTGTGAGTGTGCCACTGCACTCCAGCCTGGGCAACGGAGTGAGACTCCAATGCCAAAAAAAAAAAAAAAAGATAAGAAACAGCACAAGGTAGCATGCGGTGAGTATTATGGTCAATAAATAGTCTACAGCCAGGCCCTGCCGATACCAGGCAATTGGGCAGACAAAGCCTGTGCCCTTATTCTGTTTTCTTATTGGGGAAGATAGGCATAAATATAATAATAAAGCATTAATATCATGGCATATACTATTATTAAAATAAAACTGAGCATTGGGATAGAGAGAACCTTGTGGGGCTTCAAAGTAAAGGGATTTCTCTGACTTGGTGCTCTTGGAGCTGCAGCCTTGTGGAGAAGCCCCATGGAGGGTTTGGGGAAGTGTCCTGGCCCAGGAAGCTCAGGGTCCCCAGGGTGTTACCTCCAACCAGCTGCCCAGGCTACTTGTTGTCCTCTCTGTCCAGTAGACATGTATTTTCTTAGAAATTCCTTAGGATTTCTTGCTTTCATTAATTTGATTTTTCTTCATTCCATTGAGTTTTTTCAGTTCTGGAATGTCATGTGATGTTACTTTCAAGACTGGTTCTGTTTTACAGTGTAAAGGCCTAATAAGAGTTTTATTCCTACTCATTTCTAGGGCGTTTCTGTCTTTAATTGATAGAAACCATTGAAAAATGTTAGGATTTTCATTTTTTTTAAATAAAATATTTTATTTCTATGTACTATTGCCAGTTAGTAAAATAACAATATAAAGAGGCTTGACCTTTTTCCCTTTATCCAATTAACAGAAAAATTAATTATATTTATGAAAATTAGTCTTGTTATCAGCATTTTTGAAACAATTTTTGTTGTTTTCATATTTTAGTGATTATGCTTGTAGCAAAAAATAGAAAATACTTAAGAGAAGAAAATATCTTGCTGTCTCTAGATAAAGATAAAACCTTTCAGATGTGCTTATACAGACTTATAAATATGAATTGTATACTTACAAGGACACAGATATGCACACCAACACATGCACGCACACACATCCCTCTTTCTTAGTTCACATATTCATTTCTATTCTTTTCTCATGTCTGTTTACATGGACATGCATATACATCAGTGTGTGTACACACGTGCGCATGCGTGCACACACACACTCATACACACACCCCTTAGTCTGTATGTCCTTTTCTCATGACTGCTTTCGTGGACATGTATATATATCAACACACACACACTCTCACACTCTCATACTCTCACACTCATACTCACACTCCTCTTTCTCAATCTGCATATCCTTTTGTCATATCTGCTTACAGAATGAGGAGGATATCAGACTTTCTGTAAGTCTGTCTTGCTTTAGTTTTTCAGTTAACAATTGTATATTTAACATGTTCGTTCAGGCTTGCAGAACCTTACTAGACAGGATTATAACTGCACCTCTGTTTAGCTCCAATTACTTCATACCTACTTCAGCATCATATTTTGCCTTGTTTGTCACAGTCTGAGGGTGCAATTATCCAGATTTGGCAGAAGGGATCAGAACCATAAAATGTAACAAATATGGGATACTGATTTAGGGAATTACGATTTACATTTGATTAAAGCAAATAAACTTTGGCAAAGTTTCCATAAAATGTAGATAACAGTACATTTTAGTGTTGCCAAATATACCTTTGGATTTAATAAAGAATAAGACTTTTTGTTTGTTTTTTTGAAGACAGAATGTTCCCTCTCTTTTTTGATTTTTTTATTATGCAAAAGTCTGATAAAGTACTTCAGTCTAATAAATATCATTTTGTTTTGCAAAGTACACAAGCTTGAAAATAAAGTGTTTTTTTTCCTTTATTGTCATGGCACTCTTAAAAGGATTTCTAAATTTAAGAAAGTTAAGATGTTTTGTTAAAATTCCTCTGTATGGAATAAAATATTTTGAGTTACTTGATACAATTTACATTGTCTTTCAAAGGAGAACATTACAAAATTTAACTTTTACTTTTTAAATTCTAAAATGAATATATGTTCTTTAGATCCTATGCATCTCTCATAACAAAAAAGAATTATCAGAATTTTTTTCAACTTTAAAAAATATTTATTGAGAGAAAGTTCATGTAACGTAAAATTAACCAATTAAAGTGAACAGTTGAGTGGCATTTAGTACCTTTACAGTGTTTTGTAGCCACAACCTCCATTTAATTCCAAAACATTTCCACTAGTCCAAAGTAAAAGCTCTTACCCATTAAGTACTCTCTCATTCCTTGCTTTTCCATTTATACTAATGAAAATGATACCCATTGTTTATCAGAATTTTTTATTCATCTATATTTCCTTGAGATCAAGGACTTGCAGCTCCCTGTCTCTTTAGTTATCACCTCCTTTGTCCATATGCTTTGAAATGCCATGTAAAGTTCCAGTTGATAATTCCCAAACTGTCTCATCAGTGCTCAGAAAATTTTTGCTCCTCTTTGAGACATGCGTGGGTGATAGAGGCAGAATGTTGTCTGACAAAGTAATAAATGTATTCCTTCTGAGAAACATTTAAGAACCTCTTAAAAATACAGTGTCTTTGTTGAAAGCACTAAAGATGCAGGGGTGTTTGTGTGGTTTAGAAGACAGAGTTTTTCAGTGTGGTTTTAATTTTATGATTAGTGAAGCTGAGCATTTTTTCATGTATCTTTTGGCAGCTCATATGTCCTCTTCTGAGAAGTGTCTATTCATGTCTTTTGCCCATTTTTTAGTAGGGTTGTTTGGTTTTTTCCCTTTGGCTTGTTTGAGTTCCTTGTAGATCCTGACTGTTAGGCCTTTGTCAGATTTACAGTTGGCAAATATTTTTTCCCATTCCATGAGCTGTCTCCCCACTTTCTTAATGGTTCCTTTTGCTTTACAGAAGCTTTTCAGTTTGATGAAGTTCCATTTGTCTATCTTCTCTTTTATGGCATTCACTTGTGGAGAGTTGATCAATAGTTGATTGCCTATCCCAATTTCCATAAGGGTATTTCCTGTGTTTTCTTCTAGGATTCCTGTAGTTAGAGGTTTTACATTTAGGTCCTTGATCTATTTAGAGTTGATTTTTGTGTATGGTGGTAGATAGGGGTCCTGTTTTAGTCTCCTGCATATGGTCAGCCAGTTTTCCCAGAACCATTTACTGAATTGGTTCTCCTCTCCTCAGTGGTTGTTGTTGGAGGCTTTGTTGAAGATGAGTTGGTTGAAAAATCGAGGTTTTGCTTCTAGTTTCTCTATCCTCTTCCATTGGTCTATATGCCTGTTCTTATACCAATACCAGGCTGTTTTGATTATTGTAGCTTTATAGTAGAGTTTGAAGTCTGGAAATGTGATACTTCTTGATTTGTTTCCTTAGCTGAGGATTGTTTTGGCTATTTGTGGTCTTTTATGTTTCCAATTGAATTTCTGTGTTGTCATTCCAGGTCTGAGAAGAATGATGTTGGTAATTTAATGGGTATTGTATTAAATCTGTAGATGGCCTTTGGTAAGATAGACATTTTTTGTTGTTGTTGCACAATGCTCAGAACAGTCTCACATGATGCAAAAGTGGCCTGTGTCCGGCAAGACTTTGAAAAGAGGATGGACATCTTAACAATGTTAATTCTTCCAATCCATGAGCATGGAATATTTTTCCATTTGTGTCTTCTTTGATTTCTTTGAGCAGTGTTTTGTAGTTTTCATTGTAAAGGTCTTTCTCTGGTTAAGAAGATGCCAAGGTATTTCTCTCTCTCTCTCTCTCTCTCTCTCTCTCTCTCTCTCTCTCTCTCTCTCTCTCTCTCTGTGTGTGTGTGTGTGTGTGTGTGTGTGTGTGTGTGTGTGTGTGTGTATGTGGCTATTAATCAATGCAAGGAAATTTTTGACAAGATTCTCTTGGGTTTTCAAGGTATAGGATCATATTGTCTGCAAAGAGGGATAACTTAACTTCCTCTTTTCCTTGGATACCCTTGATTTCCTTCTCTTGTCTGATTGCTCTAGCTAGGAATTCCAACACTGTGTTGAACAGGAGGGGTGAGAGTGGGCAGCCTTGTCTTGTTCTAGTTTTCAGGGGACATGGTTTCAGTTTATATCTGTTTGGCAATATGTTGGCTGTGAGTTTATCGTAGATGACTCTTACTATTTTGAGGTATGTTCTACCTATGCCTAGGTATTCAAGGGTTTTTATCAAGAAGGGATGCTGGATTTTATTGAAAGCTTTTTCTGTGTCTAATGATATAATCATGTGGTTCTTGTTATTACATCTGTTGCTGTATTCAATTATGTTTATGGTCTTGCAGATGTTGAACCAGCCCTGTATTCCAAGTAGGGTGAAGCCTACTTGGTCATGGTGGATGATTGTTGAGATGTGTTGTTGGATCCAATTTGCTATAATTTCTTGAGAATTTTTGTATCTATGTTCATCAAAGATATTGGCCTGTAGTTCTCTTTCTTTGTTGAATCTTTACTCAGTTTGGGTATCAATGTGATGTTAGCTTTATAAAAGGATTTGGGGAGAGGTCCAGCTTTCTCGATTGCCTGGAATATTTTCAATAGGATTGGTATCAGCTCCTACTTGTATGTTTTGTAGAATTCTCCTGGAAAGCCATTTGGTCCAGGGCTTTTTTTGTAGGTAGTTTTTTTTATGATGAAGTTAATTTCCCAGATTGTTATTGGTCTATTTAGGGTCTCAATTTCTTCTTGTTTCAACCTTCGGAGGTTGTGTGATGTCAGAAAGTCCTCCATTTTACTTAGGTTTTTGAGTTTGTTTCCATACAAGTGTACATAGTCAAGATGGCCATCATCGATAACTCAAAAACAACAGATGCTGGAGAGGACATGAGGAAAAGAGAACACTTCTAAACTGTTGATGGAAGTGTAAACTAATACAATCTTTGTGGAAAACAGTATGATTTCTAAAAATTGACCTTCCATACGACCCAGCAATCCCTCTTCTAGAAATATACCCGGAGGAACTCAAATCACTCTTACAAAAAAGGAACCTACACGCACATGTTTATTGCAACATTATTCACAATAGCAAAAACATGGAACCAACCATGCTGCACATCGGAAGTGAACTGGATAGAGAAAATGTGGTACATTTTCACTATAGACTATTATGCAGCCAAAAAGAAAAACAAAATTATGAACTTCGCAGCAACTTGGATGGAATTAGAGTCTATAATACTCAGTGATTTATCACAGAAACACAAATTTGAGTACTACATGTACTACTCACTTATAAGCAGACACTGAACATTTATCATAATACAAGAAAGGGATTTGCAATAGTGGAACACTGCTGGGGGAAGGGGGGGCACATCACATCAATAAGAGTACCAAACTTTACCTGTACGATGACCACTTATGTAACTAACCCTGAATGGTATCCCATATCTTCAAAATAAAAACATTACTCTCTAAAATTTTTTAATTATATAAAGATTAGTTTACAGAATGAAAGAAAAAAAGACAGGGTTCTCGTTTCATTTACCATAAGTCAAGCAGCTAAGCCAGTGAACTTGGGTAACTTGCCCATGAAATGCCCGAAACAAATGGCTAGAGGGACACCTGCTACTCTACTCAGACCCCCGTATACCCTACACACTGAAGGATGGACTACAAAAAGTGTCAGGTGACACAAGTACAGCAGTAACTGTTCTGGATTTAGAAATAAACTACTAAAGTTATATTTAAGGAAGTTTTTAGACACTTTATCAAAACCATGCTATATCTGACCAACTATTTTTAGGTCAGATATTCTTTCTGTGTTATTTTACAGGTTCTTGTTAATCTTACTTAAAAGTACCTTTTAGTAAGGCCTCATTTTCTGGTGGAATGCTTGGTGAAAAGAGTGTTTTCAACTTCTTTAGACCTAGGTGTGATATTCAGGTATTGATGATTTGGGGAATTTGGAGCTTATCCAGATTGCAGAAAGCACTAATATTGGGAGATTCAGTATTTGGAGAGCATACACTGGAGAGCATACACTCTTGAAGGCCAAGAGTGAGACTGGGCAACTTTTTGCTGAAGAGATTGGTTTAGGGGCATGACTAAAGTATCCACTCAGCCATCTCAGCAGAAGCCAGGAATAGAGATGGACTTATCGGGGAAAGATCTGTAGGGGAGCCTGTTGCCTAGTAGTGTGGGCTTCCATAACATACACAGGAAACCCACAGTTTTTGAGAGTGTTTTATCAGCAGAAATTATACCTACCTGTCCTTATCCCACCATTGTATATTGGAAGCAGATAATTTGTTTTTCAGTTTCACAGGTCCGTGAATGGAGAGCAGTTTTTCCTTGGTACAGCCCATACCCACTGTCTTACCCAAACCCAATTTAGATAGTGTAGATGATGAGATTTGGGACATTGAGTGGATAATATTTAGTTGAGATTTTGAACTTACTGTTGATGCTATAGTATGTTGAGACTTCTGTGACAATGGGATGAGATGAGTGTATTCTGCATGTGGTTCAGATGTGAACTTGGGAGGGGTGGCTAGAGGGCAGACTATAGTGGCTTCAGTGATGGCCCCCAAAACATGAAATCTGTGAATGTGCCTTACTTGGAAAAAGAGTTTTTGCAGATGTAATTAGGGTAAGGATCCTGAGATGAGGTCATCCTGGATTAGAGTGGGCCCTAAGTACAAAGGTAGTGTCCTTACAAGCAAAGGAATAAGAACACAAAAAGAGAAGGTGATATGGAGACAGAAGCAGAAATTGGAGTGCTGCATCTGGAAGCTACGGTATACCAAGGATTATGGGCAGCCACCAGCAGATGGGGGACTGCAGGGAGGGAGGCTCCTCAGTCTCTAGGAGGGACCAACCCTGCCAACACCTTGACTTTGGACTTTCGGACTTTTTGACTTTTGACTTTCAGACTGTGAGAAAAATAAGATGCTGTTCCCTTAAGCCACCTAAGCCAGCCCTAATCAACAAACACATCACGTGAAGTCATTTCCACCTGCTCTTCCCGTGCAACATCAGGAAGGACGGCATGTCATGGGTGCTCTGTGGCTGTTGTTTTGCTTCTGAGTTACGGAATCATTTCTTGATATGTGAGAGTATTTCCCCTCTGACTCTTGTTGGTTGAGCATGGTGAGAGGATGTATCTGTGTTTCCTATTAAATGTCCTTGTCTTACTTTTTAATAGGCAGTTAAGCCATACACATGCCAAACAATGGCTGGCAGTGTAACAATTCCAGATTTACTTGCTATCCAAGTTATGTTCTTCTAGGAGCTCCTCATGCTGGGTCATTCACCCCAGGTAGAGTTCCATGCTGCTGTGAGGCCTTGTGTGGCCTCGGTGATGTGCATGGCCCAGGTTCTCAGGCCCTGTGGCTCTGTTCTCAGTCTTCATTATGTGACCTTCTCCCCTCTCCTTTCCCTGCCCTTTCTCTTCATAGGAAAATGATCTAAAACTTTGTTACTTTCTCCTCCTCTCCCCACAACACCTCACAAAAGCCAAAAACCAGTTCCTAAAAAGTTCAAGTTTGTTTAGAGTTTGTTTTACAAAAGTAACATTTTTTTTCTATAATGCATCTTTATGTTATTAACTTTTTAGTTACTGGGCATAGCTAATTCATGGCTTCTCTTCTCTATTTTTCTCTAAAACTCCAACCCTCATTGCTTCTAATTGTGGAGATAGTGCTGTGGAATAGGATGTCACTTGATAGGATAGAGGGCACCAGTCAAAAGTAGCTTTGGCTAAAGTGCCCTTCTGGTTCACTCTTTTGAACTTAGAAAACTAAGAGGTTTTGAAGATTAATTGGGGAAACAACGTGAGACATTTCTAAAGCAAAGTATGTTTTCCAGGTTGTAAAGAAAATGGAAATGTCATGATAGAGACAGTAGCAACTGATCAGTCTTGTTTCATAACAGCACAGTGTATTCCTCTTGAGTGGCATGTGTAATTGTGGCTCAGCATATGAGGGATCTAGTTGCTTGCAAACTGCCAGCCATTTAGTACTCGTCTTTATCTAAGACTTAGGGCTAAGTGGGTATGCATGCTCAAGAGGCTGCCTTTATTTTTTCTGTATAAACCTATTATTAGTTACATTATGAAGTATATTGTCACCTTTTATATTGGTTTAGAAAATATATTTTGACTTGTATTACAGGTCATTGCCTGTTTCTTTCCTTAGTGTCGATGCTTGTTGATATTTTCAGAAATAGCGTTTTGTGACAACTCTGATGTAAAACAGTTAAAGCAGATCTCAAGTGTTTATCTTATTTAAGTCATGCATAGACTGTTCATCTTTTGTTTCACTTTTACAAAATATTGTTATTTTGTCATTTTTGTGTTTTAGAAGTGGTTCTCAGTTCTTCACAAATTAATTGCTAAATGTTAGGCTAAATTCAGACTTCAGAATAACTTAAAAATTCATTTAGCAACGTGGAACACGTTCAGAAGTTAATGTATAGTATTCAAAATACACTTGTGCGTTTCTTTTGTGAAAAAGCTTTCAATTATTTGTCATGATTTTACTTTCTAAAATATTTCCCAAAAAGTATTTTAACATGTTTATTGTGAAATATAGCAAAGATACAGAAAAGTCTAAGTGTATGAAACAGAAAATACACATTAATACATTTTTCTAAAATAGATCTTCACCCAGGTTAAGAAATAGAATGTAGTCCAAAAGCTCTCTTTGTCTCTCTCTCTCTCGACTTGATCACAAGTTCTTTCATTTTCTTCAAAATAATCTTTATTTTTTGAAAGAATTTTTAAAAATTATAGTTAACTTTTATTTATAAAAAAAGTTGTTACTTTTTGTCGCATGGGCTACTTCAACAGTCTTTGAACAATGTTTTATTTTGAAACTTGTGGATTTAAAATTTTTACATCTAATTTTCAATGGACATGATTATATAATGAGATACAAGGTGATATTTTGGTATATGTGTATATTATGGAATACTTCTTTTTGGTTAACTTTTTCTTGCCTTTCTGAAGAGCATTGCCACTTGAAATTTCATATTAATATATACAGTAATTTCTTGATATCCACCGAGGATTGGTTCCAGGACCCCCATGCATATTGAAGTCCCACCATCTGCCCTGCAGAACCCCTGCATAGTGCAAGTTGGCTTTCTGTATCCGCAGGTTTCACATCCTGAGAACACTATTTTTGACACATATTTGCATGCGGATGTGGAATCCTGTGGAAGACTAACTTTATTGAAAAACATTTGTATATAAAATGTACTAGCACAAACCCATGTTGTTCAGGGTCAGCTGTAATTTAGTTCCTTCTGTTTTCCTAGGCTATATCATTGAAATCATACTGGATATTTTCTTATATTGTATTATATTATATTGTTACTGATTCACCCATGGTGTCCTCCACACATTTTGAACACACTGCAGCCTAGTTTTCCATTCTACTGTGGTTGCACCATGGGTTGTTTCTTTTTTTGCTATTATAAGCAATGCTGCTGTTAACATCCATGCACATGTGTTCTGCACATCAGCACCCTGGTATGAAGTATCTATCTAGGAGTGGCATTACTTGGTTGTGGCATTTGATAGATTTACTGGATAGCACCAAACTGTTTATCAGAGTGGTGGAACCAGCTTACCAACATCAAGTAGAACGTTCCACTTTCTCAGCAGCACTTATTTAGTGTAAATTGGTTTGTCCTTGCAAATGTAATTATCATTTCTCAGATTGACAGTAATACTAAATGATTACTTTTGTGAACTTTCTAAGTCTTTTGTCCGGACTTCTGGGCAATTAACAATTATTTATGTATTTAGATGCCAGGTTTTTTTTCCAGTTTATGTTTTGTTGATATCCCTCTCAATCTATAGTTTGACTTTTTATTCACCCAATGGTGAAATTCCAAATTTAAAAAAAAAAACCTGTTGATTTTACTTAGTCAAATAGTCTTTTGCTGTCAGTTATCACTCTTTTTCTGTTGTTTAAAAAATCTCAGCTGGGTAAGGGAGCTTAAGCCTGTAGTCCCAGCTGCTCAGGAGGCTGAAAAGGGAGGATCACTTGAGCCCAAGAATTTGAGGCTGTGGTGAGCTGAGATCATGCCCTGCTCTCCAGTCTGGGCAGCAGAGTGAGATTCTGGCTCAAAAATATAAAACAAAACAAAACAAAACAAAAAACCTTTATTACTCCAAGGAGATGAAGCTTTCTTCTTCTCTTATTTGTTGTCTAAAAGTGTAACTGTTTTGCTTTGACCACTGGAAGGAATTTAAAAAAAAAAAATACGGTGTGAAGTAGGGTTTTAAAATATGAATATTTTCCAAACCAATGATCTCAGCACTCTTTCCAGAAAGGACTCTTTCCAGTGATCTAGTGCCACCTTTGCCATACACAAAGTATTTGTGTCTACATGGGCCTGTTTTGAGTTCCCTATCCTGTTTTTCTGTTTCTGACCAAGTGCCAACTATCTTAATGTACTTTTTTTATTCCTTTTTTTTGAGTCAGAGTCTCACTCTTTCACCCAGGCTGGGGTGCAGTGGCACAATCACAGCTCACTGCAGTCTTGAACTCCTGACCTCAGGAGATCTTTCCACTTCAGCCTCCTGAGTAGCTGTACCTACAAGGCACATGCCACCATGCCTGGCTAATTTTTTGATTTTTTTGTAGAGACAAATTCTCACTGTGTTGCCCAGGCTGGTCTTGAATTCCTGGACTCAAGCAATCCTCCCACCTCAGCCTCTCAAAGTGCTAGGATTACAAGTGTGAGCCACAATGCCCAACCCTTAATTGATATACTGTTATAGTAGTCAACATTTGATAGAACAAGTTGATCTTCCTTGTGTTCTTTAAGAATATTTTGGCTCTTCTTGACCATGGCTTTGGCATATCTCTTAATTTTATTTAGGTCTTCTCTAATAAAAATACATTTTCTCTAATTTTGTTAGAGCAGTTCTTAAATACTTGGAATTTTGAAAATGCTGTTGCAAATATCTTTTTTTTAAGTACCATTTTCCATCTCTTCTTGCTAAAGAAATAAAATTTCCTTCTTCTTTTCTCTTTCTGTTGACACAAGGTTTCACTCTGTTACCCAGGCTGAAGTGAAGTAGCACTATCATAGCTCACTATAGCCTCAAGCTCCTGGGATCAAGTGATCCTTCTGCCTCAGCCTCCCAAGTAGCTGGGACTGCAAGGGTGCACCACTATACCCAGCTAATTTAAAAAATTTTTTGAGTTGGGGGTCTTGCTATGTTGCCCAGGCTGGTCTCAAACTCCCATCCTCAAGCAATCCTCCCACCTCAGCCTCCTGAAGTGCTGGGATTACAAGAGTGAGCCACTGTACCCAGCCTAAAATTTATTTTCATAAAATGATTGAATCTGTCAATTTTGATAAAAATCTTACTGATTTTAATTCTTAATCTAAATATATTGAATTGTCTATATAAGTATCTCATTAGTAAATAATGACAGCTTTGTTTCTTTGTTCCAGTTCTTTGCACCATTTATTTCTTTTCCTTGTTACTGTAGCAAAGATCTCTAGTATGATGTTAAAAAGAGAAGTAATAATTATTTTGAAGGGTGTCTATATATTCTTCCTTTGTCCCACTGTCAAAGACAAAAACTTTCAGCAGTTTGTCATTTATGTGTGCTCTAGGTTTTTTATAGAACTTTTCAATATATTAAGGACAATGTTTCTATTCCTGTTTTGCAAAAAGTTGTTTTTAAATCATGAAAGTATTTTTTAAAATATTTTTTCTAGATCTATTGATTTTTTTTTTTCATTTAAAATTTTTTCTCCCTTAATATATTAAGATGGTAAATTGTACTGATTGACTTTGTAATGTGATAACAACCTTGTATGACTGGGGGTGAAAACTCAACAAGATCATGGTATTTTGTGTATTACTAGATTCTTTTTACTTATTTTCTGTGAGATTTTTACATTGGTTTACATGAGTGAAATTGACTTGCAATTTTCCCTTTTCATACTGTTCTTTTGGAATTTAGTATCAAGATTATGACAGTCTCATAAAAACTGGTGAGTCTTTTCTTGTTTTCTGTAAAATATTTAAAGTTGGAATTGTTTATTCCTTGAACATTTCCATATCAGGAAGCCCACAGAAGCCTGAATGTTTCTCTGTGAAAAGATTTTTGAGATATGATTTCTTTAATAGTTATCAGGCTATCCAAGTTTTTAATTTCTTGAGTCACATTTGCAAAGTTCCAGTTTTCAATTAATGGTCAACTGTATTTGAATTTTAAAATTTATTCACGAAAGTGTGTTCATAATGCTTTCCTATCATGTCTTACATATATAGGGTCTGTGATATTGATCTTTTTCATTCTTCATGCTTTTTATTTCTGTCCTTTCTACTTTCTTTTTTTCTTGAACATTCTTCCAATAGGTTTGCCAACTTTCATAGTCTTATAGAAATACCTACTCTTTATTGATTCTTTCTACTGTATATTATTTTTCTATTTATTTAATGTTTAGTTTCTTTCCTCTTACTTTCTTTGGTTTATTTGATTGTATTCATCTTACGTTTTGAAATAGATACTTAGTTGTTAGTTTTCATATGTAGGATCCTATATTTAGTCAATTTTTTGAATATATGTACTAGATACTATAAATTTTCCCATAAATACCATATTGGTTGCATTTCAGAAATTTTCATATGTAGTATTTTTGTTATCGGCAGCTCCTGAATATTTTATCTTCCACTGTTTTTTCTTCTTTGAATAGTTATTACAAAGTTATTTCTTAATTTTCAAGCATAGTTGAAAAATCCCTAATATATCTTTTTTCACTTTTGACTTAATTACATTTTTGTCAGAGAGCATCCTTTTTTTTTTTTTGCTTAAGATCTATAAAATGTTTTGAGTAGTTCTAGGGTCCCATATTTAGCCAATTTTAAAAGACATTCTTTGGATTCAAAACAAGTTGGATTCTGAATTGTGGGTCACAGTATTTCAGCAGTGTTATTAGGTCAGGGTTGTTAGCCTTGTTTTTTGGTTTCTCTCTGCCACTACTGGTTTTCCCTTTCTTTTATAACAATTGTGAGAAATGTTAAAATCTCTCATTTGTAATGTGAATTGTTTTTCCTCAGAATTCGGTCCATTTTTTTGTATTATGTATTTTGTGACTTTGATATTAGATGCATACAAATTTTAATTGTTATCTAATTCTAGTGAATTAAGTATTTTCTCATTATAACATAACTTTCTTTAGCTCTACTAAGGCTTTTTGCATTAAATCCTACTTTGTTTTGTGTTAATGTAGCAATGCCAGCTGTCTTTAATTTGCTTGGCATGTCTTTTTCCATCTTTTTACTTTCAACTTCTCTGTATATTTATTTTTATGTGTCTCTTGTAATGAGCATACATCTTGTATTAGCAAGCCATCTTGTAATTAGTTTAATTTTATTTACCCTGATAATTTTTTACTAGAGTATTTAGTGCATAAACACTTATTATAATAGTTATATTTTTAGTTTAAACCTGCTGTTTTATTTTGTGCTTTTAATTAGATTTACCTAGTCAATATTTTCCTCCTTTTTGCCATTTTATTTATTTTTTTAATTCCATTTTTTACTATAGTAGTTTGAAATTTATATAAGCAGCTTCTGTTCTTTTTAATAATTGCCCTAGAAGTTAACAACATTCTTATCAAAGTCTAAAGTCAGTTCCTTTACTTGTCACCTCAGAAGAAAACTTTCAACAGTTTTCATATGTAGTATTTTTGTTATTGTTAGCTACTGGATATTTTAACTTCCACTGTGATTTCTTCTTTGAATGGTTATTACAGAGTTATTTCTTAATTTTCAAGCATAGTTGAAAAATCCCTAATATGCCTTTTTTCACTTTTGGCTTAATTACATGTCACCTCAGAAGTGTTTAGCCCCCTCTGGACTTATGCCACTTTTGTCACTTATTTAATTCTAAAACACTAAATAAAATCTTAGTTATTCTTAAACCTCAAAGATACTGTATATAGTCCCTGTCATTTTGATTTATTTATATTTTGTTCTTTATTTCTTCTTACATCTCAGACCTTCCATGTGGAATCATTTTTCTTCTATCAGAAAATTGTTCTTTTTGTATTTTGTTTAGTGCTGGTCTGTTTTGGAAACTCAATTTTTGCTTGGCCTTCCTTCTTGAGACATAGTTTCATTGGGTATAGAATTCCAGGTTGCCACATTTATGTTCTTTTTGCTTCCATTGTTGCTATTTGCTAGTTATTTTTTAAGTCTTTACTTCTTTGAATCCTTTCACCCTTTCTAGCTGCCTTTCAACCTTTTCATTATTGGCATTCTACACTGTGCTATAATGTATCTAGGTATATATATATATGATGCTTAGGATTCACTGGGTTTCTTGAATCTATAGATAGGTTTCTTTCATTCATTCTAGAAAATCAGTCGTCATCTCTTCAAATATTGCCTTTTTCTCATGCTGTCTTTTTTTCTTTTTGTGGCATCAATTCACTGTTTAGTACATATCCTCACTACATCTTTTGTTTCTGCTGTGTTTACTTTTGTATTTTCCACCTTTTTTGCCTCTGTGCTTTATTCTGTATCATTACCACTGACTTGTCTTCCAAGTCACTAATTCTGTCTTTGGCTGTGTCTAATCAGCTGTTAAACCAATTTGTTTCTTAATTTCAATTATTGATTTTTTTAGTTCTAGAAATTCTATTTTGTTTCTTTATCACATTGATTATTTTATTTTTGTGTATGCCTTTTCATGCAAATATTTTTCTGGTTTTTCTTATGCATCCATTTGTTTTGTTACTCTGTATCTATTAATATTTGGTAACTTTGTCAATCTTTTTCTCTTGTATTTTGGTCCTCTGGCTCTTGCTCATGGTGTCTTGTTTTGCTATGTGGTGGTGTTTATTGTTATGGTAGGCATTTTTGGTACTTGTATTTGAAAATCTAATTATAGAAATCATTTGAGAACAAAAATGAAGGTATATTTTTCTGAAAAATATACACTTGCTTCTGCTGTGCATTCAAGTTCAAGCTCAGAGACTCTGAATTATTCAGTAACTGTAAGCCTGACTTCAGTCCCACATGCGGGCCTGTTGTCTTCTGGTTCTCTTTTAGTTTGGGCAATTGGTCTTTGCTGGCTGCAGCTTATTGTGGGACAGATGTTGTCTTGTTAGACCTCCCACCTTTTGACGATATGGGGCTTTTATTTTTGTTTCTTTGCCCACTGGACTATTGAAAGGAAGAATCCAATGTGTGGGGACTGGCATGTGGTCTCAGGGCAGAGACTTTATGCTCTTTTACCTTTCTAGGCTCTGATTTATCTTTTAATTTAGCCCAGAAATTCCCCCCTACCCAGTCAGTCCTTTGTCTTTTTTAAGAATTTAAGAAGCATTAAATACAGTATTTTTTGCTGTTTTTATGGGGAGTTGTGGTTCCACTACAGCAATCTGTCGATCCCCAGGACACAGACTTTCCCAGAGTTTTTATATAAAGGAAGCTACGCACATTTGAACAAGCATATCTGATTAATCTCCCTGGTAGTATTTTACAGGGTAAGTTTTTTTGGTTTTTTTTTGAGTTGGAGTCTCACTTTGTCACCCAGGCTGGAGTGCAGTGGCATGCTCACATCCACTGGGCATGGTAGCTCAAGCCTGTAATCCCAGCACTTTGGGAGACCGAGGTGAGGGAATTGCCTGAGTCCACGGGTTCGAGAACAGCCTGGGCAACTTGGCAAGACCTCATCTCTACAATAAATCAAAAAATTAGCTGGGTAGAATTTTAAAGCCCAAATGTGATGAACCTTATCCTTGAGGGTGTAGCAATCGTTCTTTTAAAGACAAAGTACAGCTATGTCATAAAATACTCCGGGAAGGCAAGCTTTAAAAGGTCACCTGGATAAACAACCTGTGGTATATCTATACAGTGAACACTGCCATCAGCAAAAAGAAATCAACTGTCAATACATGCTACAACGCAGACATTGCCTTAATGCTTATTATTTGTGCTGCTGAACAAAATACCTGGGACAGGGTAAGTGCCTGACTTCCTGCCTTTTCACCCTCTAACCCATCCCCTTTACCTAGTTAACTTTGTTGTTAGTTTTTAACACAATCACTGTGTGCTTGATTTGAGGTGGTTTGCCTTATTTATCTTGGCCATTTCTCTATTCTTAGCCTTTTAGAGGCATTTTGTTTTAAGATGTGTCTCTTACATTGTATAAACTTATATCTATTTTATTTACTTATTTGTAAACTAAAAGAAATGTTAATAACCCTTTAGTAGGAATGTTTGTCCCTTTCACAATATTGACATAAAATGTTTGACCTCACTTCTGCATTCTTGTGTATGTATTTATATACATACATGTGTTCTATATAGCATCAGAATGTTTGTATGTTCAGAGTGTGTGTATATATATATTGTATATATGTATGTTTGTACTTTTTTACCATACAGAATATGCTTTATTCTTTTCAAGTTGTTTGGGAATTATAGAACTGTTTTAAATGTATTACTGCCTGACTTTATGTTTACCAAATACATACTTAAACCTTGATTTCTTCAGTTACCAAAGTTGAGAACAAACTTGTCATTCCTCTTACTCATAACGAAGAATTAAATCTTCACTTACTTTCTTCTTTTCTCCTTTTTACTTCCTAATATTTGCTCATTCAATCTGAATTCACAACCCTACTGTTACTGAATTCACAAACCCTACTGTTTTCAGAAGTGATTTTGACCATCATTTTGGTTGTACCCAAGTTTAGGTCACTGTTTATGTCTCGTTAATTTTGGTGCTCACCTTCCCACATTCTTGTATTTCCAGTTTTGATTCATACTCAATCACCTATGATGTTTTTTCAGTATCCTCAGGATGGCTTGGAAATGTCCTCAAAGTTCAGGCACAATACCAGTACGTCAGTGTACAAGTTCCCACATTTGAAGGCCAAACACAGTTCTGCCTACCAGGGCGTCCTGAAGTTCTGTTTCTGGCTCCCTTGGGCTGGCACCAGTCTAAGCAGAAGACAAGATGCTGCCTCCTACTCCCCCCAGGAGAGCCTTGTGTGTCGCCTCTGTCTCCTGCCACTGGCATCTATTCTCAGAGCTCCACATATAGCCACAAGCCCTTCCCACAACCCAGGCCGTCTTCTGTCTCACTTCTCATCTTCAGTTGGACTTTGGTTCGGTCTGTCTAGAAGGCTGATGCTCGGGGTACTTTAAAATACACTTTACTTCAGATCACCAGTCCTCTCATGCCCACTCAGAAACCCACTGTGTACTTAGATCCATTTAAACTACTCTTTACACCTTACTGTATTCTCAAAGTCTTAGGACCTAAGACTACATCCATTTATTCTCATATCTGTTGTAATGGATATAAATCTAATAGAATGCTTCCACATTTGGGGTCCATCACCACCTTCATTTCAGTGACTGATCATGTGTGATCTATGTACATTTCATGTGCCTGATAGGTACAGTGACTGAGCACATGTGATCTTTGTATGTGTGGTGTGCCTGGTATGTCCAGTGACCGACCATTTGTGATCTATGTATATATGGTGTGCCTGATACACTTGTACCCCTGTCCACACACTCTCCGCTTCTTTGAGTCCTTCCCTCTATGTCTCAGGCTCTGCCTTTTCTGTAAAACTTCTGACTCTTGAGACCAGGGATCCCTTTCTCCCAACAATTGCCAGCTCTACTGTTCCTCTTGGTCAGCCTTCTTTGTATACGAGTGGGAATCCACACAGTGCTCATTGCATTGATGGATGTGCTTATTGAGGCTCAGGAAGAACAGGTCTGTCATTAGTCACATCAATACAGTCACACCTAACAGCAGACTGTAAAGTGCAGTCACCTGTGCTTCCTCCCAGTGGAGCTTGGAAGGCAGGTAGGGGGAGGAGAACTTAGTAGGCTGAATTGGCCTCCTGGTCATCTGGATCCAGGCAACAAAGGAAGAAGGATCCTAGGTGACCCCTGATGTGTGGCTATGGTGATAACTGCATGCCAATCATGTGATGGAGAAGTTCCCTCCAGCTAAGAAGGAATAAATGTGTTTGTTTTTATGTTGTTTGGCACAGGAAGGGGGGACAGTGAGAATGTTAGCCTCCATTGTGTACGTATTATTTTAAAAGTGTTTGTGATGAATCTAAGGTCAGATATCTCATAGGCAACAGAATAAATCAGGCTGAAGCCTGGAGAGGCTAAACTAGTCATAGGGATTTGAACGATTATCTCTACCATGGTTGCACTGGGTGGATGCGCCTAGTGAAAATGTTTTGGTGTCATCTCTGCTTCCATGGTGTGCTACGAAATATTTAAAGATACAACAAAATGAAAAATGTTGAGACATTCAGATAAAATGGCGCCTGTGTCTTTTAAGTTGTAAAATTTAGAGGAAAAGGTTTTAATTTTGATAACAATTATTATTTAAATGACTTCTATTTCTTTTGCTCAGATTAGACTCTAAAAATACATCTTGCTTATAGAGTAACACGTGAATTATGTCAGGCAGATTCACTTCCTGAGGAGAATCATGAGCCTTTCTCAGACAGGCTGTAGCACTGGCCTTCCCTGGTAGAGATAAATGCTGCAGGCTTAATTGTAAAAAAATAGGACTTAAATGTAGCAAGCATCATAGAGCCTAAATGGGATTGCATTGCATATTTTAGGAAAATACAGTTCAAATTTATTGAGTCCACATTACCTCCTCAGAAATTTTTGTAGCTATAGTATTAGACTCTTTGTTTGTTTTTATTGTTTTTGTAGAGATAGAGTGTCACTCTGTTGTCAAAGTTAGTCTCAAACTCCTGGGCTCAAGTGATCTTCTGCCTCAGCCTCCCATAGTACTGGATATAGGCGTGAGCCACTGCATGTGGCCAGAGTAGACTATTTTGACCACAAGGAGCCACCATTAAGAAGATCTGAAGTTTCTCTGCTTTCTTAATGTAGCATAAGCAGCTTCATGCGTTTTTCTATTCATAACATTTCAACTTATTTAGGATAGTATATATTTTTTTTTGTATTTATTATATAACCGTGAAAACCATGATTGCCTTTTGGTTCAGTTAACCATCTGAAATTACAAACAACTTTTTCACTTACCTGGAAGGCCTCTTGGTAACAATTTCACAGTTTCAAAAATTAGCAATATAATGAGCTTCAAATATATCTGGTTACAACTACTTTATAATGTTTCTTCAATCCTTCTGAAAATAGTAGGTTTGTATATATAGGGGGATCACAAATCATGTTACAATATAGCACTTTATGGTTGAGTAGAGGTCTAGGTTTTAAAATTCTGTAAAATTAGAACGTTACTAAAAAATAAATGAGATGCAGTGATGATAGTTACTTTGCCAACTTAGAGTTTGATGTTTGAGCAGCTTAGAGGTTTTTAACATTAAAAAGCAAATTTCCCTGTTAACATTTGAGCAAACTATACAACATGCATCACAGTGCATGTAAACAATTGACCCCCCATACAGTATTATTATCTTAGTTGAAGAAGGTTTACTTGTGGCTTTTTCATGAGTGAACTGTAAGCTTACATTCTGCAGTGGTTCTACTTATTTCTGTCACCCTGAAGACGATGCCTCACCTGTCTCATGGATAAGGACTGCTTTTTACAGTCTTCAGAGTGTATTTGTGTTCAACCTCAAATACTTCAATGATAATGATTTGTAACAT
The DNA here is from genome assembly GCF_000164805.1 of Carlito syrichta. Taxonomy (NCBI): domain Eukaryota; kingdom Metazoa; phylum Chordata; class Mammalia; order Primates; family Tarsiidae; genus Carlito; species Carlito syrichta. The sequence goes on from NW_007233104.1 coordinate 99,213, forward strand.
AGTAGTCCGTGAAATAATTACTTCTCTCAACTCTATAACGACAAAGTTGTTTTATCAAACCCTAAGTTGTGAGTTGAGGAGAATAGTACCCAGGAGACCCTTGCAGACACTCCTGTGATTCTCACCACCTTGAGCCCAGTGGCAGATTGTGACTCTGCAGAAATTCCTACTCAGCCAAGGACCGAAATTCATTTGCTTTACAGTAGCTGAGCCAAGCTGACATTTTCCTAAATACTTTGAGCAAAATCCAAAAGAATACAGCACACAGGGGAAAAGGCATGTGTTTCCAAAGTGCAGATCTCTGAATCAAAGAGTCAGAACTGTGAAAAGCTGAACAGGATGACAGGATATCACATCCCCTTTTGAGCCCTCCTCCTACTCTGCACACAGTGATGTGATCATTCCATGGCCACTTTGCCTGCCTCTGCCCTCAAAACTTTTGTCTACATTTTCACTAAGTGGCCTGTGGTGTCCACTTTATTTATTCTGATTCACTGAGATTCTTTTTCCAAAGCCTAAATCAGAGTCCATGTAAATAGATTTTTTCCTTCTTCAAACCTCCGGCTCTCCCTACTTCAAACCTCCGGCTCTCCCTATACTCACATGGGTCATCCCTGCTGGTTAGTACCATTTGCAGGAATGTCCCTCATGTATTTAGAGCCTTTGTTGCTTATCAGGCTCTCGTTCATTTCTTCATCACCACAGCCGATAAAGAAAACTTTCATTTCTGTCCCACTTGTTAATAGGAGGCACCTGCAGCACAGAAGTAGGCCCCTTGCAGACATGGGTGGCTATGGGCCTGAGACCATATTGCATAGCCAGCCCTCCTCACCAGGATGCCACAGCTATCCTGCTGTAGGAGGCCAGTGGGCTGCTGTGTCCTGCCTGGAATATCTGCTGTGGTAGGGTTTGAGCATTCCCACTTTACTGAGTTTATTCCACTGTGCTAGTGAGGTGCTGGTCTCTGTAACTGATTGTCAAAACTCTTTCCAACTCGTATAGTTCATATACTATTCAAGATGTGAGCTCTATGGACAGATAAATCAAATTATGATTATTTATTTTTCTTTAGCTTACATACAACTTTCTTCACTGACTGTGATTCCTAAAGATTGTGTTCAAGTGTGTGCTTATTAATGGATTGAACCATATAAGTTGCCATTTTGGTAGGTCAAAAGTGGTTGGATGTCAGAAATTTCCATGGTTTAAGTCTATACTATCTGCTCTCTTGGTAGAATTAAATTAAACACGATAGAACATTTTCAAGTTGTTGTATAGGAAGAACTGCACTGTGAATAGCTAACACAGCAGAGGCCACCTTGAAATGTGGTGCAATTCTAATGACTATTCTATATGACCAGTTTTTTAGAGTTTCAGGCCTAGGAGGCCTGCATAGAGACCATCTATTCCAATCCCATGTGCTTTCCGACCAGACTCCAGCACAATTGTCTCAGATAGGATGCGCCATCATATGTATTTCAAATTGCAGTCTTACTATATATCCTCAAGCCACGAAACTTTAAAGGTAATTAAAAAGTTCAATGCATAGGAGTAGGAAGCTTTTTATTTATCATATCATATATCATATCATATCCTGCATGTTCTTCTGGTTTCTAGTTTTGCACCTGAAATTTAGGAGTCATTCAGTAAATAGTTGCAAAATGAATGGGTAAACCCTAAGGCCCATTTTCCATATTTACTCGCAGGAAGACCCTGCCCGATTTCCTTCAGTGTGTGTGCATGCTCTCCTGTGCATCTGTGATGCTTTTTCCTTCCTGGCACTCTTCTGGCAGTCTGTCTTTTTCCTGTCCCATCTAGGGTTTTCAATAGGGAGGACAGGATATGAGATACCCATTTTCTGTCACCTGTAAACATTATCAGGTGTTAAAATGGTTGTTGACTTAAATGTCCACAAATTCTTTGCCTTAAAGTCTGAATTCCAGTGTTACCTATTTCCATGTAAAATTAAAGATAATGCATACAAATTGCATGGGTCTGGATCTCACTAATGACTGCAGTGTGTTTGATTTGGTAGTTTGCGTGTGAACTTGGACATGGGCAAAGCAGCATACGGATGGATGATTATGAAAGATGAAAATATTCCTGGCACTGTCGTTCGGACCAGCACTATACCAGAGGAACTGGGCCGCCTGGTATACTTATTGACCGACAAAACAGGTACCGTTCATAGTCTGTGTTTAACTTGAAATGGATCAAATCACATTCAGTCAAAAATGTTATGGCGTATAGATACGTGCTTGTGGGTATGTGTATGTGTGTGTGTTCGAACAGAACATGAAATACATATTTGGAATTTTACAGACTATTCTTAAAAACTGTCGCACAACTTTTTCTATAGTATACACAAGAATTATCAAAATGTTAAATTCTTAGTGTGGCATATTTCTATGTTTTGAATTTTCTACAATCTTACGTGTTTTTTAAAACTGCCTTTATAACATCTCTTTGTTGACTTGATAAGAGCAAAAACTTCATGTTTATTATAGAATGATACTTGTGAGCTATTAGAAGAAAATATCAGTAAGATATGTGAATTTGGTATTTAATACTCACATTCTCCTAAAGAGCTTTACTGCAAATTACTTGTCCCACCCTAAAGTTCTATGCCCAAAATACTGTTTATCCTTATTTCATTTTCATCCATAGCACACTAAATAAAACACAAGCAAATTGAATCTAGTACTGTAATGAAAGCCACATCTTAGGATTAAAATTCCTCCTTGGTGTATTGATTCATGATTTAAATTCCGAATGGTTCTTACTGAACTAGAAATGAAAGAATACTATGTTATACGACACAATAAACAAAATGTGTCTCAGACAAAATTAAACATTTTTTATAATTACATATTAGAAAAATTATCACTATAGTTAAGAAGTCAGAAGTCTACTAACAACACTATTATTTAACATTTGTTATGCAAGCTGTAGTCATAACAGTAAGACAAGAAATAGAAATAAGATATAAAAGTAAGAGAAGACACAAATATTTGCAGATACAACAGTCAACCAGGGAAATCACCTGATGGTTATTAACACTTAGATATTAGTAAAGTGGCAGCTTACAGGGTAAGATAGCAATAGCTCCCTTGTGTGTAAGGGAAACTAGAGAGTGAACTGAAGAATAAAGTTTGTATTCATAGCAGCCAAGGACATATAAAACATGGAGCGTGAGCCTGAGAAATGGGAGGGCACACCAGCAGCCCCGGCTCAGTAATTTTGGCTTGACGATGAGGGGAAACCATATGTATTTAGTAGAAACTGCTCTTCAAGTGCCCACACAGCTATTCTGTTCTTCACTTCCAGTAAGGTATTCAAGAATTCACATGAGATACTCAGCTCTTTATTACAGAATAGACTTTATGTCAGATTATTATGTCATGTATGCTTAGTTTAATATCTAAAACAAGCTGGGCTTCTGCACACCAGCAACAATGAGGACATTTAATACTAAAACACTAATTAGAATAACAACAAACATATAAAATAATGAAAAATAGGTTTAAACAAAAATGTTTGAAATCTAAGCGGGAATAAGTTTTTAAAATTGAAGGCACTTAATGAAGACCTAAATAAATAGGCATGCTGCCAGGCTCGGTGGCTCAGCCTGTAATCCCGCACCTTTGGGAGGCTGAGGTGAGTGGATTGCCTGAGCCCACGGGTTCGAGACCTGCTTGGGCAGTGAGACCTCATCTCTACAATATATCAAAAAATCAGCCAGGCACAGTGGCTCAAGCCTGTAATCCCAGCACTTTGGGAGGCCGAGGCGAGAGGATTACTTGAGCCCAGGGGTTCGAGACCAGCCTGAGCAATAAGATTAAAAAAAAAAAATTGTTAGGGTGGTGGTGCGCTCCTATAGTTCCAGCTACTTGGAAGGCTGAGGCAGAAGGATCGCTTGAGCCCAGCAGGTAGAGGCTGCAGTAGCCATGAGCATGCCAATGTACCCCAACTCAAAAAAAAAAAAAAAGGAAAAAGAAAAAGAATTTATTTGCCGGGCTCAGTGGCTCAGCCTGTAATCCCGCGCCTTTGGGAGGCTGAGGTGAGTGGATTGCCTGAGCCGGCGGGTTCGAGACCCGCCTGGGCAGCGAGACTTCATCTCTACAATAAATCAAAAAATCAACCGGGCATGATAGTGCGCGCCTGTAGTTCCAGCTACTCGGAAGGCTGAGGTGGAAGGATCGCCGGAGCCCAGCAGGTCGAGGCTGTGGTGGCCGGGAACGGCCACTGCACTCCAGTCTGGGCGACAGAGTGAGACTCCAACTCAAAAAAAAAAAAAAAAAATCAGCCAGGCGTGGTAGCGCATGCCTGTAATTCTGGCTACTTGGAAGGCTGAGGCGGAAGGATTGCCGGAGCCCAGCAGGTCGAGGTTGTGGTGGCCGGGAGCGGCCACTGCACTCCAGTCTGGGCAACAGAGTGAGACTCCAACTCAAAAGAAAACAAAAATAAATAAATAAATAAATAGGCATGCTATTTTCATGATTTAGGGTATCTTAGTGTAATAAAGATATGATTTCTCCTAACAGTTAAAGGATGAATCTGGAATTCCTGTTCACTGTTGGTGGGAAATTAAGTCGGTAGACCACTTTGTGCAATCTAGCATTATCAGTCAAATTGAATATTCATGTCTTTTACTCTCTAGCAATTTTACTCCTACTTCTTTCTATAAAGGAATGTTGTATATCTACACCAAAAAACACACATAAGAATGTTCATAGAATTGTTTTGGTTAGCAAAGCAAACAGTCTAGATGCAGCACAAAAAGTTTATCAAAAGTAGAATGAATAAATTGTGCAGTGTTCTTACAGTTGAGTACTAAACATCACTGACAATAAAGTACAGATAAATGGATGGATTTCAAAATAAAATGTTGAAGAACTAAGAAAAACACAAATAAGGTTTATTTATATAAAAATGAAAAGCATAAAAGATTAAGCCATTTAATATTTACAGAAAAATGAGTGATGAAGCAATAAGGAAAAACAAAAGTTAAAAGAAAAAAATTAGACCACTGTGAATAAAAAGGAAGCTATCTACTAAATTTATCTACTAAAATATCAAAAAAAATTTATTTACTAAAATATCAAGCAAAATAAACTTTTTTTCTAGATAGGAAAATATGGTTTATTTAAAAACTAAATTAGAGAGGGGGGTATTCACCTCCCCAAGGTAGGGGAGGGTCAAAATAAACTTTAAGGTGAAAAATATTATTTAAAAAGGAAGGATACTACATAAAAATAAAAGACGACTCAGAACGTACACTTATTAAAATAGCTTTAATACATACAGCAAGAATTGACAGACTACAGGGAGAAATGGATTGTTTGTTGCTATCAATCACAGGAACAAATTTTAACATCTCTTTAATTTATTAATAGGCCAACCAGGCAGGGTAGCAGCCAAAGTATAGAAGATTTGAATAGCACAATCATCAGTTCAGATTTTATGTACATAGAGTTTTTTATATAACAATTAGAGAACACGTATTCTTATCAGGCATCTATGAGAAAGTTACAAAGATTAGACATGGTAGGCCATGAGTCAAGTCTCGGTGAATTCCAAAGACTGAGTATTCCCGGTTACAATAAAAAGTAATAAAAGTTAGAAGTTAATGACAAAGCAGTGAGTTTTAAAATCTATATTTTAGAAATTGACAGATACATTTTTAAATGACACATGAATCCAAAAAGAATTAAGAAGTATGAAAATGCTTGTAACTAAATGATAACAGAATCACTTCTTATCAAAGCCTGTGGCGTGTACAAAGTCAGGGCTTTATAGGAACTTAGCTTCATTTTTTAATACAAAAAGAAAGACTAAAACGTAATCATCTTAATGACCAACTTAAGAACAATAAAACAAAGCCAAAGAAATAGAAGGAAAGAGATGATAAAGATTAGAACAGAAAGCAGTAACTCAAAGATAAGAGAGAGGATCAACATAGCTTCCCAGACTTTCAGAAAGATTTAACAAAATACACCTCAAAGGTTTGATCTTAAAAAAGTAAGAAAAGACACAAATAACTATTATAGAAGAGAAAAGGAACCTAGCTACAGATAAATCTGATACTTAAAAGAAAATTTAAGAGAATATCAGTACTTTATAACAAATAAATCTGAAATAAACAATAGAAAAATTCCTAGGAGAATGTAAGCCATTAAAATGGACTCTGAAGAAATAGTTTTAGCAACCCCAAAATCATTGAAGTAGAGTAATTAAAAAAAAAAAAAAATACTTTTAGCCGGGCTCGGTAGCTCAGCCTGTAATCCTACGCCTTGGGAGGCTGAGGTGAGTGGATTGCCTGAGCCCACGAGTTCAAGACCCACCTGGGCAACTTGGCGAGACCTCATCTCTACAACAAATCAAAAATCAGCCGGGCATGGTAGTGCATGCCTGTAATTCCGGCTACTCGGAAGGCTGAGGCGGAAGGATCGCTGGAGCCCAGCAGGTCGAGGCTGTGGTGGCCGGGAGCGGCCAGTGTACTCCAGTCTGGGCGACAGAGTGAGACTCCAACTCAAAAAAAAAAAACTTTTGGACACCAGCCCTAGATTTTTTTAGTAATAATTCTTCTATACTTTCAAGGCATAATTTCTACAATTTATACAAACTTTTTCCAGAATAGAGAAAACAGGGAAGATTCCACTGGTAGCAAAATCAGATGAGGCTAGAACAAGCCAGGAAGTTTAGAGCACATCTGCCTCTCCCATAAACTCAGTACAGGAGTATTAGAGCATGCCTGCCTCTCCTGCAAACATGGTACAGAAGAGTTAGAGCAGGCCATGAACCAGACCAGTCAGTTAGGAACAGGGCCACACAGCAGAAGGCGAGTGGTCGGTGAGTGAGTGTAGCTTCATCTGTATTTACAGCCATTCCCCATCTCTCGTATTTAACTCCTGAGCTCCTCCTGTCATATCAGCTGCAGTGGCATTAGATTCTCATAGGAGCATGAACCCTGTTGTGAACTGCACATGCAAGTGTTCTAGAGTGCACAGTCCTTATGAGAATCTAATGCCTGATGATCTGAGGTGGAGCTGAGGTGGTGGTGTTAATACTGGGGAGTGACTGCTAATACAGATTAACATTAGCAGTGAGGTTTGAATACACAGAGACCATAATAAATCAATTGCTTGCAGACTCGTGTCAAAAGCCTGTCATTGAGTAGCAAGTGACTTGATGTACTTCAATTGTACAGTTGCATCTGGTAGCAGACTTTAAGTCAGAATCCGACACTCATTTTAGTCCGCACGTGGCCCACCCATTATTTTATTTACCACTTCCATCCATGCCTCTTTTTTTTTTAAATGGTGAATTGTATAATTATTTCATTATATATTACAATGTAATAATAATAGAAATAAAATGCACAATAAATGTTAGGCAATTGGATCATCCCAAAACCATCCCCCAACCCTTCTGTGGAAAAATTGTCTTCTATGAAATTGGTCCCTAATGCCAAAAACGTTAAGTACCACTCAGAGTACTCCTGCTTCTCCCATGTACTCGGTACAGGAGGCTTAGAGCATGCCCGCCGCTCCTGCACACCTGGTATAGGAGGGTTAGAGCATTCCTGCTTCTCCTGTGTACCTGGTACAGGAGGGTTAGAGCATGCCTGCCTCTCCTGCAAACCCAGCACAGGAGTGTTAGAGCATGCCCACCTCTGCTGCATACCTGGTACAGGAGGGTTAGAGCACACTGCCTCTCCCATACACCCAGTACAGGAGGGTTAGAGTATGACCACCTCTCCTGTACACCTGGTACAGGAAGGTTAGAGCACACCTGCCTCTCCCACATACGCAGTACAGGAGGATTAAAGAACACCTGCCATTTCCTCACACCTGGTACAGGAAGATGAGAGCACACCCACCTTTCCTGCACACCTGATACAGTAGAGTGATAGCATGCCCGCCTCTCCTAAATAACCATCACTGTCTAAATGGTAATGTACTCTGACCAAGCAGTTTATTCTAGGAGCAGTTAAAAATCTACAAATGTTATTTATCACAGAAAGATATTAAGGGAGAAAGCCATAATAATGTATGTAATAATAGATAAGCCAAAAAAGATAATAGTAAAGGTGTTTGAAGCCTTTGATAAATTCAACACCTATTTATGATGTAAAAAGAAAAACTTGGCTGTGCGTGGTGGCTCAGTCTATAATCCTAGCACTTTGGGAGGCCGAGGCAAGTGGATTGCCTGAGCCTGTGGGTTCGAGACCAGGCCGGGCAACTTGACGAGACCTCATCTCTACAATAAATAAAAAAATTATCTGGGCATCGTAGTATGTGCCTGTAGTTCTGGCTACTTGGAAGGCTAGAGCGGAAGAATCACCAGAGCTGGCAGGTCAACGCTGGGGTGGCCATGAGCATGCCACTGCACTCCAGCCTGGGCAACGGGGTGAGACTCCAACTCAAAAGAAAGAAAGAAAGAAAGAAAAGCTTATATATTGAAATGTCCTTATTAACCTTACTCTATTACAAACCACACTTCACTGATAAGTTATTTCAGTATTTAAGAAATAACACCATGGGTAAAGAACCTCTCCCAGAACATAGAAAGAGAAGAAACATATTTCAGATTGTTTGATGAGACTACCATAAACTTGGTAAGGACGTTGTAAGAAAGGAAAATTATGAGAAAATCTTGTACATTGGTTGTCAAAAAATCCTAAACAATTTGTAAGCAAACAGAAACCTGTAACATATGAAAAGAATAATATGTAAGGATTCAGTTCAATTTATCCCAGAAATACAAGATTTGTTTAAATTTGGAAATCAGTTGGTATAATTTACAGCATCAATGGAATAAAAGATAAAGGGACACGCACATCTCAATAAATCCAGTAAAACACTTTCAAGACCCATTCATGATTAAAAACTCTGAGCAGACTAGAAATAAAGGGAACTCTTATATTCCGATAAAGGACATCCTCAACACAATATATAGCAAACATTACGCTTAATAGTAAAATATTAAAAGCTTCTCCCAAGACCAGGAACAGCTCAAAGGTATTATTTATAGTCAATATCCTATTTCAGTTACTGGCTTATATGGAGAAAGTCTGGGTGGTCTGCATAGAAGGTTAGAAGGTCAAACCAGCCACAACATTCCCTTAAGCCAAAGCCTAATCCAAAGTAAAGCTGTAACTCTGTTCAGTTTTATGAAAAATGAGAGTGGTGAGAAATCTGCAGAAGAGAAATTGGAAACTACCAGAGGTTGGTTCATGAGGTTTAAGGAAAGAAGCCATCTCTATAGCGTCAAAGTGCAAGGTGAAGCAGCAAGTGCTGATGGAGGAGCTGCAGCAAGTTCTCCAGAATATCTAGCTGGGATCATTGGTGAAGGTGGCTACACTAACAACAGATTTTTCAGTGTAGATGAAGCAGTCTTCTACTGTAAGAAGATTGCCATCTAGAACTTTCATAGCCAGAGAAGTCAATGCCTGGCTTCAGAGCGTCACAGGACAGGCTGACGCTCATATTAGGGGCTATAGTACAGTTGGTGACTTTCAGTTGAAGCCATTGTTCATTGCCCATTCTGAAAATCCTAGGACTCTTAAGAATCCTGCTAAGACTATGCTGCCTGTGCTCTGTAAATGGGACAACAAAACCTGGATGATAGCACATCTGTTTACAGTGTGGTTTACTGGATATATTTTATGCCCACTGTGGAGACCTATTGCTCAGGTATAAAAAAGGAAAAGATTCCTTTCAAAATATTACTGCTCATTGACAATGTACCTGGTCACCCAAGAACTCTGATTTAGATGTACAAGGAGGTGAATGTTATTTCCATGCCACTGACACAGCATCCACTCTGCCGTGGATCAACGAGTGATTTCGACTTTCAAGTCTTAGGTTTTAAGAAATAAATTCGTAAGGCTAGAGCTACCATAAACAGTGATTCCTCTAATGGATCTGGGCAAAGTAAGCTAAAAACCTTCTGGAAAGGAATTAATATTCTAGGTGCCATTAGAACATTTGTGATTCATGAAGTCAAAATATCAAGATTCTTAGGAGTTTGGAAGAATATAATTCCAGTTCTCATAGGTGACTTCAGTAGAGGAAGTAACTCCCCATGTGGTAGAAATTGCAAGAGAACTAGAATGAGAAGAGGTTGTGACTGAATTGTTGCAATCTCAGGATAAAGCTTGAATGGATAGGGAATTGCTTCTTACAAAGAAAGTGGTTTCTTGAGATGGAATCTACTCCTGGTGAAAATGCCATGAACATTATTTGAAATGGCAACAAAGGATGTAAAGCAGTTCATAAACACTGCTTAGTTGACAAAGCAGTATGGTGTTTGAGAGGACTGACTCCAGTTTTGAAAGAAGTTCTACTGATGGTAAAATGCTATCAAACAGCATTGTAGGCTACAGATAAATCTTTCATGAAAGGAACAGTCAATTGATGCAGCAAATTTCATTGTTGTATTTTAAGAAACTGCCGCAGCCACCTCAGCAGCAACCAGTACCCTGATAAGTCAGCACCATCAACATAGAGACAAGACTGTCCACCAGCAATAAGATTACAACTTGCTGAAGGCTCAGATGATTGTTAGCATTTAGAACATTTAATACTGAAACATTAATTAGAATGACAAAAAGTATAAAATAATTAAAAATACGTTTAAATGAAGATATGTAAAACCTAAATAGATGTAAGTTTTAAAAATGTGAAATCCCTTAACGAAGTCCTAAACAAACAGGCACACTGTTTTTATGATTAGAATGATAAGTTAGTACCATCAATATAGAGTCAAGGCCCTCTACCAGCAAAAAGATTATGACTCACTGAAGGTGCAGATGATTGTTAGCAATTTTTTTTTTTTTGAGTTGGGGTCTCACTCTGATACCCAGGCTGGAGTGCAGTGGCACAATCATGGCACACTATAGCCTTGACCTCCTGGGCTCAGGTGACCTCCCGAATAACTGGGGCTACAGGTGTGTGTCACCATGCCCAGCTAATTTTATTTTGACTTTTTTGTAGAGACAAGGTCTAGCTATATTGCCTAGGCTGGTTTTGAACTCCTGGGCTCAAGTATTCCTTCCACCTTAGCCTCCCAAAGTGCTGGGATTACAGGTACGAGCCACCGCATCCAGCCAATAGTTAGCATTTTTTATCAGTGTTTTTTAGTTAAGGTCTGTACATCTACAGTGTCTCTGAGGTATGCCTATAGTTTCGTGTGTCTGTGTGTATGCGTATGTGTGTATTTGCTATAGTCAAATGGATAGAAAATAGGTTTTGAAATCAGACGGACCTGGGATTGAGTCCTGGCTGCCCTTCTAACTATGTATGATCTTAGGCAAGTCCCTTACCCCTTTGAACAAGATACACGTGCTGTCTTTAAAATTTTGTGGTTGTTTGTTTCACAGTTCTGGATAACAGGGACAGCCGCCGGGCTCGGTGGCTCAGCCTGTAATCCCGCACCTTTGGGAGGCTGAAGTGAGTGAATTGCCGGAGCTTGCGGGTTCGAGACCCGCCTGGGCAGCGAGACCTCATTTCTACAATAAATCAAAAAATCA